>NC_051221.1:2827612-2845112 GCF_015220715.1 Pygocentrus nattereri
ACAAACAGTGTGAATGTGCCCTCAGAGGTTCTACAGTGGTTCTAAGGTCTGATTGTGGAGCTTAAATCAGGTCCTCCAGGTGAAAAGTTGGTATTTGTTCCTTTTCATAACCGAATGTTTTAAAACAGAGCAGTAGAGTAAAAGCCTGGAGGCGAGGCGAGGCGGGGTGTGTGGAGTCAGTTCAGCTTAGAACAGATCATTTCAGTGGGTTATGTTTCAGTCATGTTCCCTGACTAAAGGGACCGAGATGGAGCCTTGAGGGTCCCACCCCAGTGACGAGAGGGGAACTGTCCCGTTTCATACCTATTTTCTGAGAGTGCACTGTGGTATTTAAAACCTTTTTTTTCTCATGTGTATGTTTCTGCCTCGAGTGTCACTGGATTCTCTGAATTATGAGGTCATTAGGGAGTCAAAATATGAATAGTGTTACCTACGTTACGCTGTCAGAAAGAGGGACACTGCACAGCTCCCTTTTTCCTTCATCAAGGTGCTAAAATGTAAATGTAAATTTAAAGGTTCAACAATTTTAAGGTCCAGTTACATAGCTGAAAGTAGTTTTAACATTCATGTTTATAACCAGACATTTGAACTTTAAAAAAAAGGCAGGGTGACATCTTAAAAAAATGTAGAACACACATCACTGTAGTGGAATAAATTACAACAGAGTCCCTTAACTGAAGCCAGTAAAAACATATCCTTCAAGGTCCCTCTTCAGTGATGAGAGGGGTCCACCCTAGTAATGCAAGGGGTACCAATCCACTGATGTGAGGGGTACAAGTCCACTGATGGGAGGGATTCCACTCCAGTGATGTGAGGGATACCACTCCAGTGATGTGAGGGATACCACTCCAGTGATGTGAGGGATACTATTCCAGTGATGTGAGGGACACCACTCCAGTGATGTGAGGGATACTATTCCAGTGATGTAAAGGGGTACCACTCCAGTGATGTGGAAGGTACCACTTCAGTGATGTGAGGGATACCACTCCAGTATTGTAAGGGATACCACTTCAGTGATGTGAGGGATACCACTCCAGTGATGTGAGGGATACCACTCCAGTATTGTAAGGGATACCACTCCAGTGATGTGAAAGGTACCACTCCAGTGATGTGAGGGATACCACTCCGGTGATGTGAGGGATACCACTCCGGTGATGTGAGGGATACCACTCCAGTGATGTGAGGGATACCACTCCAGTGATGTCAGGGATACCACTCCAGTGATGTGAGGGATACCACTCCGGTGATGTGAGGGATAGTACTCCAGTGATGTGAGGGATACCACTCTGGTGATGTGAGGGATACCACTCCAGTGATGTGAGGGATACCACTCCAGTGATGTGAGGGATAGTACTCCAGTGATGTGAGGGATACCACTCCAGTGATGTGAGGGATACCACTCCAGTGATGTGAGGGATACCACTCTGGTGATGTGAGGGATACCACTCCAGTGATGTGAGGGATACCACTCCAGTGATGTAAAGAGGTACCACTCCAGTGATGTGGAAGGAGCCACTTCAGTGATGTGGATATGATATTCATAGTTTAACTCCTTAATCACCTCATAATTCAAAAGATCCAGCAATGCCTGACAAATAGTATCGACTTTGGAACATTTCTGTTTACTATCATTTCTACACAACCGTTTCTTTATCCTTTGGAATTAAACAGGCTGTTTTTGTAAGACTGATACATGTACATCTTTTCTGATTGGCTGTGCCTAATTTAAAAGGCAGTCTGGGCTGAAAAACTCCTTATAGCTTCGGTGTTAAGGAGGATAGGACAGGAGGATATATGTGAATACTTAGCTTTTTGTAACATATATATGTGTCATTTTTGGTTTACTTATACAGCCTGTTAAGAGTTAAGAGACTTTAATCACACATGCCTCCAACGTAGAAAGTCCAGGCTTATAGAATAAACCACTGGTGCTGCTAGTAGAGTGGTGGGCAGTGCAGTACAAAGTAATGTGTTATGGTAATGTGATTATTTTTTTTCAAATCTCATAACTGATATGATAAGAATTGATTTTACTCGTGTTACTTATACGTCTTCAAGAGAATATATAAATTGCATGGTGCGTTTGAAGCATATGTTTCCTCTATATAGATTATATGGGACAAAGATTTGTGACTGCCTGTGTGTAAGATGGACAATTTATTCAGGAAGATTTTATTCCATCTGTTTTCGAGCTGTTTCTACCGATGATTTTATCTGTTTTCAAACAGCATCAGTTCACCATTCAAATCAGCAGAACTGAATCAGTGCTCTTTGCAGTCAGTGATATTGACAGTTTTTAAATGATGTTTAGTGTGATTGGCTGTTTCTTAATGAATAAAGTTCTGAAAATACTGTTGGGTTTCTCTTGTTTCTGTCACTGTGTTGATACCGATTGTAATCTCAGAAGTAAAGTAATCCCAGTACAGTCTGACAGATGTAATTAGTCATTAGTAATGGATCGCTTTCTTCAAGTAAACTACTTTAATACTGATGTGAGCTCATTTTCTGCTTACAATATTTCTGACAGGAGCTGAAGATTCACAAGACCCGGAGTTCCTAATAACAACACAACGCTGAGTACACGAGTTCAGACCTTCATTGTTCATTTTACAGTAAGCCTGTGTGTGTGTGTGTGCGTGTGTGTGTGTGTGTGTTAGTGGGGGATGTGTGAAGAATTTGGGGAAAAGGGGGATAAGAGTCTGTGAAGAGAGAGAGAAGGGTGGTCCCAGGCTCTGCTGGAGGCTGATTGGCTGGCAGCCTGAAGAGGAACTAAAAATCTGTTCTTCTCTCCAACCTGAGACCCCGCCGGGTGGAGCGCGCATGTGTGTGTGTGTGTGTTTGTGTGCGCCTGGGGCCCCTGAGGGTCCTCGCTGGCCCCTGACGCACACCACTAACCCGCTAACCCCGTAATTGCCCACTTCGTGTTGTGATTGACTCAAAATGCCCCCCTGGTTTGGATCACTCTCTCTGTCTCTCTCCCTCTCTCTCTCTTTATTTCGTCTCTCTTTGTATGTCTCTCATTCTCTATTTTCTCTTTGTATGTCTCTCGCTCTCTAGTGTCTCTAGTCTCCTGTCTGCCTGTGTTTTCTCTTTATTTTCTGTTTTCTCTCTACTTTCTCTGTTTGTTCACTGTCTCTACGTCTTTCACTCTTTGTTTTTCTCTCTTTATTTTCTCACTGTCGTTCTTTCTCTTTCTGTATTACATCTCGATTCTCTGTTTCTTTTTCTCTCTTCATTTTTGCTTTCTCCCCTTTTCGCCTCTATTCTCTTTTCTTTCGCTTTCTTTTCTTTCTGTCTCTCGCTCTTTTGATTTTCTCCTCATTCTGTGGCTCTTTCATTTACTTGCTTTATCCTTGTTTTCTTTCCCTCTACTCTGTCTGTCTGTCTCTCTATCTCTCTGATGTCTCACTCTCTTTCTATATATATTCTGTCTCTCTTCCTCTCTGCAGGGACGGCTGACAGTAGAGTGGTCTCGGTGGATGAAGAGGGTTTTGGGTGAAACGAGGTTGCTTAAAATCAATAGTGTGCTTTTAGACGGGCAGCAATCATGAGGGACAGCGAGAGCCTTAAATGTTGTTGTCGTTGGTGTTTCTGGTTAATCTCTGAGGGTTTTGCTCAGTCATCAGGGACGCAGCGCGAAGGAAGACACTAACACTTCTCTTTTGAGTCCCAAACGTAGACCCCCCCCCCCCACCCCCCCACACCCCCCCCCCCCTCCAAAACATCCCGGATCACACTCAGTCCTGCAGAGCGCTTCAGCCAATCCAGCCAATCACTGATTAGCCTGCAGGACGGAGAGACTCCAGATTTCAGGATTTCATCCAAAAGATTTAACAGATACCAAAATTTAAACTCAATTATCCACTTATAATCCCAGGATTATTACAGACTATGGCTTATTCTTTAGTAACTACAGGGATTTCAATGCAAACTAGCTGAGCAGTTCTTAAGTTAGAGAAGTGTTGGGCCTGCCAGGGGTCCTTGACCATTTAAGGGGTCAACAAAGTATTATCATTGTTTTATCACTTAGTTACCACTTTAGTTACCATACAAAACATTCATAATATATTAAAGGGGATTTTTCCCCGATTTTGCACATAAATCAGTGTTTATGGTGTAATCAGAGAGGCTCAGAGGGTTTGGTGTGAAACGGTCTTTACAGTGGTGGTGATGGGAACCAGGCGTCGCCATGACTACAACACAGATATAGACACTTTATTTACCATCCAGAACCACCAGAGAACCTACACGAGTCTTCTGAGCTTATCTGGAATGCTGATGATGGAAAACAGTGGAAAATCTGGAATAATGAGTTTTCTTTGGGGACTATTTTGCCGCACAGCGCCCTGCATGTCTCCCTCCACCATGAATGGAGTTGAAGTTCTCTAAACTCTCATAAAACAGCGTCTCAGTCATCAGGCAGTGAATTCAGAACCAGTTCATGTAGGAACTTTCTGTAGGAGCTTTTAGAGGGACGTCTGGTTCCCATCACCACCACTGTGAGGAGCTTTTAGAGGGACGTCTGGTTCCCATCACCACCACTGGGAACGGTTCTGGTAAGTTTCTCTAGAAAGGAGTGTTTCATACTAATTATTGTTATAATTCCCCATTTACTGTATAATGAAAATCTGAACTATTTGTCCCGATAAGGTTTCGTTTTTTACATGGAATGCCACAGGTTTCAAAGTTTTACTGTAATCTGTGTACACACACACACACACACACACACACACACACACACACACACATTGTATATATATATATATTTTTTTTCATGGATTGTCAGATCAGTGACTCTGATCCTCTTTGATCTGTCACATCACAGTGAGTGCAGGCAGACCAGATGTGACACAGAATCACCCTCGTATAAATGTTAGTTAGCCACACTATCACAGTGGCGAGGGGGCAACCCCTAGGCGGGGGTAGGGAGGTAGGTGGGGGTGTGTAGGGTAGTTGGGGGGGGTCTCCTTCAGTATGAGCTCGTGGGCAGCAAGGTTTTGGCTTGAGGCATGTTGTCACCACCTTGTTAGTAAATCAGACACAAATGCCTTCTGTATTGTAATCAATACATTGCAGCGTTACATTCTAAAAATATCAAGAGATCACAATTTAACAGCATTGCAGCACTGCAATAGTACAGCTTTACAATATTATAAATTAACAATACTACTATATCACAATATAAAAGTATCACAGCATCACAATATAACAGCATTACAATATTACAGTTTAACAGCATTGCAATATAATAGTACTACTGTATCATAATATAAAAGCATTACAGCATTAAAATATTACAGCTTTACAGGATTACAATATTACAGCTTTACAGCATTACAATATTACAGTACTACTGCATTACAATATAAAAGCATTACAGCATTACAATATTACAGCTTTACAGTGTTACAATATTATGTAAAATATAATATAAAAGTATCAAAGCATCACAATATAACACAGTGTACGAGTACAATGTGCAATGACAGTAAAGTTCATTGATTCATGTAACAGCATTACAATATACAATATAACAATACAACTCCATTACAATATAAAAAATATCACAGAATTACAATATTACAGCTTTACAGCATTACAATATAACAGCTTTACAGCATTACAATATTACAGCTTTACAGCATTACAATATAACAGCTTTACAGCATTACAATATTACAGCTTTACAGCATTACAATATAACAGCTTTACAGCATTACAATATTACAGCTTTACAGCATTACAATATAACAGCTTTACAGCATTACAATATAACAGCTTTACAGCAGTAAAATATTACAGTACTACAGCATTACAATATAAAAGTATTACAGCATTACAAAATAACATTATTACAGCATGACAGTACAAAGACATTAAAGCAGGACAGTATAGCAGCTGTAGAGCATGGCAGCATTTCAAAGTAAAGGCATTGCAGTAATGTTGTATTAAACCAGTACAGCATCAAACAATACAATATAGCACCATTACAGCAAGACGATAAGACAGTATGAAGAGATAAAGTTCCAACAGAGCTACAAGTTTACAGAACTACAACATTTCAGTGTGACTACAGTATTACACCATCAAAGCACTCGAGAACTGGTGTTCTCAACATGATGATTCTACAGCATTAGAGCATTATAACAATCACAGCCTTCACACAGAACTATGTTATAACATGGCATAGAAGTACAGGAATACAGCGCAACAGTATCAGAGCATTAGCCTTCCATCTTCATGACGTCTCTGCAGCTACAGGTCACACAGGACTGTAATAATAATAATAATAGTAATAATATTAATGAACATTTTTACTTCATTCATACCTTTTTATTACAACACGTGCATCAGTTTATTGATGCTGTGAAACAGCACATGACATGAGACTTCAAATTAAAACCACAACACAAGAGAGAATATACACACATAGTAAAGCTGATTTACTTGCCGGTGACCCCCGACCCTGCACACCCCGAGATCATCCATAAAAAACGCATGACGGGGAGGAAGTGTGTCCGGATACATGAAAGGAAAACATTCCTGTGTTTATGAGGCTGACCTCGCTGCTAAAAATCACATGGTGTGTTAGTGTGTGTGTGTATGTGTGTGTGTGTGTGTGTGTATCTGTGTGTGTGTGTGTGTGTGTGTGTGTGTATGTGTGTAAACAGGGGTAACACACCCTGTCACAACCTGCAAAACACTGCTGACTCTATAAAGGGCATTTAATAAAGATTCTAGGTTACATTTTTAAAATCGAAAGAGAAAAAATATCCTTTCTGGTGCTGAGTTTTTGATTATATTTAGAAAAGTATTATATATATATATATATATATATATATACATATATTGTCTGAACAAAACCTCGTATCTCCAAAACGGTAACTTTACAGGAATAGGAAAAAACCTGCTTTACTTTTAATGGAAGTCAATGGAACCAGACGTCTTTCCAAGTCACTTTAGGTCATTTCTGCAGGTCCATTCGCCGTGAAACTTATACACATCATATAGAGTAAGAAGAACGTTCAAATACTATAATAAACTGAAAAACGACAAAAATGGAGATACGAGGTTTTGTTGCTGACATAATTTGTTAGCATCTTTCATCCTTTAAGTTGTGTGTACATTTCAAGATGAATGGACCAGAAGAAACAGCCCAAAGTTTCAATATTACTTGGACAAAAAATCTGGTTCCATTGACTCACATTAACAGTAGTATATATATGTGCATGGTAAAAAGTGGCTCATCAGATCTACTTAAGAAAATTACGTGGCGTGGTAGCACTGAATGACTTTTATTCAACGTAAAAATAAGTGTTGATTGAAAGAGTCGTTTATTCTGAGTATTTATTTAGGTTGAATAAAACTAGTTAATTTACTTGTTACCACATAAAGTCATTTTTTCAGGTAGATCTGAGGACCACTTTTTACTATATATATATATATGTGCATATGCATATCTACTTACATGTATATAATACATATAGGACATGTTATTACATTTACAATTTAATACACACACACACACACACACACACACACACACTCTTACGTAACAGTGAATGTTTTTTGTTGAAAATGTCCATTTTTCCCCGTCCTTGTCCATGTGCTGAGCTCCCCGAGTGCACAGGCACGCAATAAAGCTACAGGAGCCCCGACGTGCTCGCCGTTTAACTGTCTACGTCATTAAAAAGAATGAAAGTTTTAATGAAGGGACTGTAAATATTAATGTCATATCCGCTGGGTTCTCTCACCACATGTGGCGGTTCAGGGTTTGCTTTCAGGACCGTTTTCAAAGAGAGGTGAGACGACGCAGAGGCGCGGTGTGTGAGTGTGTGCTGCATTAGACATGTAAAACCCCGCGTGTGCACACAGGCAGGAGAGATGAGGGCGGATTTGAGCTGAGATGTTTCCTTGCCTTGTGCTGGGATGCAGATATGATGCGTATGGAGATCCAGGGGTTTGGGCAGCCGGTGTGACGAATGACGGAGGGGCGACCGTCTGATCTGCGCATTTGAGCCGAGGAATCGAAAAATCAAATACAAAGCAGGTCTTAACACAATCGGGCCACGGCGCGTGCCCCTCATACAAAACAGGCACGTGCTCGGACGTCAGCGCCAGGCCTGAGATCTCAGCAGTTAAACAGTGAGGCCATTTGGTCTTCAATACTTCCTTTTCTGAGGGGTCACATCGAGTCTAGTACAACGTTAGAAATGACGGTTCTGATTAGGTACATTTTTTGTTCATTGAGGTACAAACAGTGTAAATGTTCCCTCAGAGGTTCTACAGTGGTTCTAAGGTCTGATTGTGGAGCTTAAATCAGTTCCTCCAGGTGAAAAGTTGGTATTTGTTCCTTTTCATAACCGAATGTTTTAAAACAGAGCAGTAGAGTAAAAGCCTGGAGGCGAGGCGAGGCGGGGTGTGTGGAGTCAGTACAGCTTAGAACAGATCATTTCAGTGGATTATGGTTCAGTTATGTTCCCTGACTGAAGGTACTGAGATGGAGCCTTGAGGGTTCCACCCCAGGGAGGGGGACTGACCCAGTGACAGTTTGGAACCTTCATGAGTGTGTAGTTTGCTTCCCAGTTAGCAACTTTGTCACGCCCGTTTGTGGGCCACATCCTTGGTTTGTTCTGGCCCAATATATGGCTGGGACCCCAGCCCAAATCTGGCCCCCACACTTTAAAATGTGTAGAACTAAAGGATACGGCCCAAATCTGGCCCCAATCTGCCCCAACTACACTGTTGGTCCACAACATTCATGCCAGGATTGTCCCATAAATGTATACACATAACAAAACGGTGCAAATCTGTCCAGGACCTGGCCCGGTTCTGGCCTGCATGCCTAACGTCTACCCAGTGGACAGCCTGCACTCACATAGGAAAGTGATGTTTTTGTTTTCGTAGCTTTAACACAGCCAGCCTGCCCTGTTTTAGCTAACTTTCAAATCATTAGCCTGATGAATTTTCATGAAATCGTGGGCAGTCGTGGGCTGGAGGTCAGGGAACCAGCCTTGTAATTGGAGGGTCGCGGGTTCGATCCCCAGAGCCGAACGGTACGTGACTGAGGTGTCCTTGAGCAAGACACCTAACCCCCAACTGCTCCCCGGGTGCTGCGGATAGGGCTGCCCACCGCTCCGGGCAAGTGTGCTCACTGCCCCCTAGTGTGTGTGTTCACTAGTGTGTATGTGGTGTTTCATTTCACGGATGGGTTAAATGTGGAGGTGGAATTTCCCCGTTTGTGGGATTAATAAGGGACTAATAATCTCTGGTGGATGATTCACAAACCTAGCTTAGACTGTTCATCCTGCTGACTTTTATGGTCGTCTTTCATGGAGGTAGTCTACACTGTTTAGCTGTCCATGATGTAGCAAGCCTAAGCTTTTCCGAGGACTTTCATCCAGCCAGTCTACTGGTTCCGCTGTCTTTCATGTAGCTATCTTACCTTTTGGCCGACACACATTGTAGCCATTCCTCATGTAGCCGTGGTCGACGTTTTGTGGTCATCGTTCATGTAGCTGGTCCTCTTATTTGGCTGTTTCTGCATCCAGTCTTGCAAAAATGTGCAAGTGTCAATGGACGAGTCGAACGAGGCTGGCGGCCAGCAATAAATGTATTGAGGGGTCAGCACCTTAGTGTGTGCAGTGTGTGTACGGTACATGATGGACCCCCCCGTCTCAGTGTGTGTGTGTGTGGGGGGGCTCCGCTGCTTTAATGCTGGAATGTGTTCGTGAAGGGCGACGCTAATCCCTCAGGATAAATCACATTGTCGGTCCGTGAATGAGCTTCGCACAGACGCCGTGCAGGGTCTCCACAGGTGCGACACCTTTCCCTGGAGATGATCCTTAATCCAGATTACCAGGGGGTGCGCTAACGCACCCACACATCCTCCGGATCAGCGCGTGCGTGTGTTCCTCAGTAACCTCAGCCTCACCCTCGGCCGGCTCCCAAACTCGGGGTCTTCAGCTGACCCACTTCACGCCCTGCTCTCTCTCTCTCCCTCTTGCTCGCTCGCTGTCTCTCTCTAAATGCCACCACCATCGACCAGCGGCCTGCAGGTGCTAAGAGTTTGACAGCGCAGGCCAGATATACGTGTTCCACAGGAAAGGGGAGGCCCGGGGCAAGTGTGTGTGTGTGTGTCCCAGCATACCAGTGCTCAGAGTGTGTACCGTCTGTGAGGGTCTGTGGTCTACTGATCCGAGGAAAAGTCCGAGACCACCTTTGCTCACCTAATTTCCAGTCGAAACAGCTATTATGTATAGGTTTTTCATTTTGTCGGCATTAATAAAAGCAGAAAATATGAAAGTGTGGACACACGCAGGTCAGACTGCACGTTTTTCGACTGTAAAGTGTAAATAAGTTGAACAGGTTGTCTGTAATGTGGCATTTTCGGCGAATTTAATGCACAGTTTCTGTTTATTTCCTGATAAATGGATGTTCAGTGTATTGGAAAAAAAAGTACACAGTGAAGAACTTTTGCACAGGTCACATTTTATGCTTTGTGTGTATTACATTATATTGTGTATTAAAAGGCGCAGAAGTGTGTTTTCTACAGAGGATGTGTTCCCTTATTTACATTCAGAAAATAGGCATGAAAATATTAAATATCACAAAGATTTCTGCACTTTTGGCCTGCAGTGTGTGAGGGTTGTGTATTTTGGTATTTTGAAAGTGTGTGAGGTAAGTTTTGATGTGTGTGTGTGTGTGTGTGTGTGTGTGTGTGTGGGGCCATTACTGCACTACATGTTGTGCTTTTATCACTTCTGCAGTCAGACTCAGAAACTGCATTTGAGCCCCAGAGCTGCAGCGGCCTGACTCACTCAGTGAGAATGTAGAGTTTTAACACGTCTCTCTCTCACCACCGCACACACACACGCTACCCAGCCATATGCTTACCAAGACATGTTTAATGGTTTAACACTGACCCCAGAGAGACACAGAGAGAGAGAGAGAGAGAGAGAGACAGACAGAGAGAGACGGAGAGAGAGACAGAGACAGAGAGAGACAGAGAAAGAGAGACAGAGAGAGACAGAGAGAGAGAGAGAGAGAGAGAGAGAGGGAGAGAGAGAGAGAGAGAGACACAGAGAGAGAGAGAGAGAGAGAGAGAGAGAGAGAGAGAGAGACAGAGAGAGACAGAGACAGAGAGAGAGAGACAGAGAGAGATGGAGAGAGAGAGAGAGAGAGAGAGAGAGAGAGAGACACAGAGAGACAGAGAGAGACAGAGAGAGACAGAGACAGAGAGAGAGACAGAGAGAGATGGAGAGAGAGAGAGTGAGAGAGAGAGAGAGAGAGAGAGAGAGAGAGAGAGAGAGACAGAGAGAGATGGAGAGAGAGAGAGAGAGACGGAGAGAGAGAGACAGAGAGAGAGTCTCTATCTTTAGCTATTTCAAAAGATAGTTCTCTCTCCGTTTTCTTTTTTATCTGTCTTCACTTGCAGGCCTCACTCTGGACAATCTTGGGCCATAAACAGCTCAAAAGTACCCCCAACAACTCATATACGCAACACATACTGTTCATCAGATTGATTTACTGATAACT
Organism: Pygocentrus nattereri; assembly: GCF_015220715.1. Lineage (NCBI taxonomy): Eukaryota > Metazoa > Chordata > Actinopteri > Characiformes > Serrasalmidae > Pygocentrus > Pygocentrus nattereri. The sequence goes on from NC_051221.1 coordinate 2,839,151, forward strand.
TCAAAGATATACTCAATTTTACAACAGCCCCTCCCATCAGTGTTCCCTCCAAACAAACTCAGCCCCTCCCATCAGTGTTCCCTCCAAACAAATACGGCCCATGCCATCACTGTTCCCTCCAAACAAATACGGCCCCTCCCATCACTGTTCCCTCCAAACAAATACGGCCCCTCCCATCAGTGTTCCCTCCAAACAAATACGGTCCCTCCCATCAGTGTTCCCTCCAAACAAACTCAGCCCCTCCCATCAGCGTTCCCTCCAAACAAACTCAGCCCCTCCCATCAGTGTTCCCTCAAAACAAACTCAGCCCCTCCCCTCAATGTTCCCTCCAAACAAACTCAGCCCCTCCCATCAGCGTTCCCTCCAAATAAACCCCGCCCCTCACATCAGTGTTGCCTCCAAACAAACTCAGCCCCTCCCATCAGTGGTCCCTCCAAACAAACTCAGGCCCTCCCATCAGTGTTCCCTCAAAACAAACTCAGCCCCTCACATCAGTGGTCCCTCCAAACAAACTCAGCCCCTCCCATCAGTGTTCCCCCCAAACAAACTCAGCCCCTCCCATCAGTGTTCCCTCCAAACAAACTCAGGCCCTCCCATCAGTGTTCCCTTTAAACAAACTAAGCCCCTCCCATCAGTGTTCCCTCCAAACAAATACAGCCCCTCCCATCAGTGTTTCCACCAAAGAAACTCAGCCCCTCCCATCAGCATTTCCTCCAAAGAAACTCAGCCCCTCCCATCAGTGTTCCCTCCAAACAAACTCAGCCCCTCCCATCAGTGTTCCCTCCAAACAAATTCAGCCCCTCCCATCAGTGTTCCCTCAAAACAAATACCGCCCCTCCCATCAGTGGTCCCTCCAAACAAATTAAGCCCCTCCCATCAGTGTTCCCTCCAAACAAACTCAGCCCCTCCCATCAGTGTTCCCTCCAAACAAACTCAGCCCCTCCCATCAGTGTTCCCTCAAAACAAACTCAGCCCCTCCCATCAGTGTTCCCTCAAAACAAACTCAGCCCCTCCCATCAGCGTTCCCTCCAAACAAACTCAGCCCCTCCCATCAGTGTTCCCTCCAAACAAACTCAGCCCCTCCCATCAGTGTTCCCTCCAAACAAACTCAGCCCCTCCCATCAGTGTTCCCTCCAAACAAACTCAGCCCCTCCCATCAGTGTTCCCCCCAAACAAACTCAGCCCCTCCCATCAGTGTTCCCTCCAAACAAACTCAGCCCCTCCCATCAGTGTTCCCTCCAAACAAATACGGCCCCTCCCATCAGTGTTCCCTCCAAACAAATACGGCCCATGCCATCACTGTTCCCTCCAAACAAATACGGCCCCTCCCATCACTGTTCCCTCCAAACAAATACGGCCCCTCCCATCAGTGTTCCCTCCAAACAAATACGGTCCCTCCCATCAGTGTTCCCTCCAAACAAACTCAGCCCCTCCCATCAGCGTTCCCTCCAAACAAACTCAGCCCCTCCCATCAGTGTTCCCTCAAAACAAACTCAGCCCCTCCCCTCAATGTTCCCTCCAAACAAACTCAGCCCCTCCCATCAGCGTTCCCTCCAAATAAACCCCGCCCCTCACATCAGTGTTGCCTCCAAACAAACTCAGCCCCTCCCATCAGTGGTCCCTCCAAACAAACTCAGGCCCTCCCATCAGTGTTCCCTCAAAACAAACTCAGCCCCTCCCCTCAATGTTCCCTCCAAACAAACTCAGCCCCTCCCATCAGCGTTCCCTCCAAATAAACCCCGCCCCTCACATCAGTGTTGCCTCCAAACAAACTCAGCCCCTCCCATCAGTGGTCCCTCCAAACAAACTCAGGCCCTCCCATCAGTGTTCCCCCCAAACAAACTCAGCCCCTCCCATCAGTGGTCCCTCCAAACAAACTCAGGCCCTCCCATCAGTGTTCCCTCAAAACAAACTCAGCCCCTCCCCTCAATGTTCCCTCCAAACAAACTCAGCCCCTCCCATCAGCGTTCCCTCCAAATAAACCCCGCCCCTCACATCAGTGTTGCCTCCAAACAAATACGGCCCCTCCCATCAGCGTTCCCTCAAAACAAACTCAGCCCCTCCCATCAGTGTTCCCCCCAAACAAACTCAGCCCCTCCCATCAGTGTTCCCTCCAAACAAACTCAGGCCCTCCCATCAGTGTTCCCTTTAAACAAACTAAGCCCCTCCCATCAGTGTTTCCTCCAAAGAAACTCAGCCCCTCCCATCAGTGTTCCCTCCAAACAAACTAAGCCCCTCCCATCAGTGTTCCCTCCAAACAAATACAGCCCCTCCCATCAGTGTTTCCACCAAAGAAACTCAGCCCCTCCCATCAGCATTTCCTCCAAAGAAACTCAGCCCCTCCCATCAGTGTTCCCTCCAAACAAACTCAGCCCCTCCCATCAGTGTTCCCTCCAAACAAATTCAGCCCCTCCCATCAGTGTTCCCTCAAAACAAATACCGCCCCTCCCATCAGTGGTCCCTCCAAACAAATTAAGCCCCTCCCATCAGTGTTCCCTCCAAACAAACTCAGCCCCTCCCATCAGTGTTCCCTCCAAACAAACTCAGCCCCTCCCATCAGTGTTCCCTCAAAACAAACTCAGCCCCTCCCATCAGTGTTCCCTCAAAACAAACTCAGCCCCTCCCATCAGCGTTCCCTCCAAACAAACTCAGCCCCTCCCATCAGTGTTCCCTCCAAACAAACTCAGCCCCTCCCATCAGTGTTCCCTCCAAACAAACTCAGCCCCTCCCATCAGTGTTCCCTCCAAACAAACTCAGCCCCTCCCATCAGTGTTCCCCCCAAACAAACTCAGCCCCTCCCATCAGTGTTCCCTCCAAACAAACTCAGCCCCTCCCATCAGTGTTCCCTCCAAAGAAACTCAGCCCCTCCCATCAGTGTTCCCTCCAAACAAACTCAGCCCCTCCCATCAGTGTTCCCTCCAAACAAACTCAGCCCCTCCCATCAGCGTTCCCTTCAAACAAACTCAGCCCCTCCCATCAGTGTTCCCTCCAAACAAACTCAGCCCCTCCCATCAGTGTTAAAGAAAACTCATTATTCCAGATTTTCCACTGTTTTCCATCATCAACATTCCATATAAGCTCAGACGACTCATTTAGGTTCTCTGGAGGTTCTGGATGGTTAATAAAGTGTCTATATCTGTGTTGTAGTCATGGTGATGTCTGGTTCCCATCACCACCACTGTAAAGACGTCTGAACCGTTTCACACCAAACCCTCTGGATCTCTCTGATTATCCCTCACACACTGAGGTAATTGGAAGATTTGACACAAAACTATAATATTTTATGTTATTTCTTGACAGGAAAAAGAAACTCCAGCTCTATAACTGCCAGTGTGTCCTGCGTTTCCCCCAACAACGCAAATGAACAACATACAGATGCACGCGCACACAGACAGACCTGCGTGGTGGTCCGCAGATCAGAGGATGGCCTCAATATTGAGCCTAAAGCGCAGCTCATGTATCTGTATTTATATGTAAATGGGAATAAATGGTGTTAAACAGTCTGTGCCTGTCGTCTGCGTCGGCCTGAGCAGCCTGAGCTTCAACCCACCCAGATCTCCATCAGATGGGCTTCGGAGAGCCAGAAACACACTCGGCACAGACGCACAACAGACCCGCCGACAGCAGGACCCTCCATTACACACACACACACAGGCTGTCTGGGGCCGAACAGGCACACGCTGCACTAACGCACACAGTAAACACACCCTTTAGGATTTAATACGGCTTTAAACACTTATAAACAGGGTACCGCCTTCTGATACACTCACCTACATTCTGATTACTGGGCGCTGTCACTATCTTCAGCTAGTATAATGGCATTTCCAAGACTGTCAAGTTAAGCTAAATTGCACCCATATGTCCAACAGGTTCTAGAAATCCACTTGGTGTTAAAGCACTAGATCATAAATAACATAGTAAGTTACTCTGAAACGCCAAAGAAGCTTTAGATATTAAAGCTGCAGGACTCCTAACAACCACCTGGAAGACCTGGTAGACACCAAAACTGGACTGACCACCCCAGAGTCCAGACCTCAGCACCACTGAATGGTTTGATCACTTCGGGAAATCATCAACCAGCTTCTCGGACTGAGCTTTGGAGGCGTGTCTGCAGGTTCTCTGAGGAGCTGAAAGTGGGTCTCCTGGAAAGAATGGAAGTCTATTGCGTCTATTTAGAACCATGAGTTCTATGTAGAACTATTTTAGGCTTACATGGTTCTTTACATTGTGAAATGGTTCTCCACATCCTTTTCTACATCCTTCTCCAGATCCTCCTTCAGATCCTTCTCTGCATCCTTCTCTATGTCCTTATATACGTCCTTCTCCAGATCCTCCTTCAGATGGTTCTCCACATCTTTCTCTACATCCATCCTAATGTTGGTGCCAGAGGGGCTGGTCTGAGTATTTCAGAAACTGCTGATCTGCTGGGATTTTCACGCTCAACCATCTCTAGGGTTCACAGAGAACGGTCCGCAAAAGAGGAAATATCCAGTGAGCGGTCAGTTGTGTGGACGAAAACGCCTTGTTGATGTGAGAGGTCAGAGGAGAATGGGCAGACTGGTTCCAGATGATAGAAAGGCAACAGGAACTCAAATAACCAACCAGAATCTCTGAGGAACGTTTCCAACACCTTGTTGAAAGTCTGACACGAAGAATTAAGGCAGCTCTGAAGGCAAAAGGGGGTCCAACCTTTTACTAGCAAGGTAAAATAATTATTATTATTATTTATTTATTATATTATTATATTATTATTTATTAGGTGTACCTAATAAAGTGGCTGTGAGTGTAAAACCCCATAATTATTTTTACATATTCAGTATCTACTATAAACAATTCAGTAGCTGCTCTTAATAATTCAGGAGCAGCTATGAATTATTGCTTATCGACTATGAATTATTTAGTGTACACTGCTACTTTATTTGGTATTTATTATTACATTTTAAGATTTTATTTGGTGACTGCTATAAATAAGTCAGTTATGACAGTTTATTGTTCTGCAGCAAACAATTGTATTAATTGTTCATTAGCTGAAATAATGTTTATATAAATATACACATTATATAAATAATGTGTAAATATGATTAATTATTCTGTAACTGCTATGAATTATTCAGTAGCTACTACAAATTTTTCAAAATAATTTTTTTTTAGAAAAATAAAAATGTATTTATTGAATGAATTATTGAATTATTCAGCAATTAACATGATTTACCCCGTAAACACTATAAATTATTCAGTAACTACTATGATTTATTCAGTACCTACTACAAAATTTTCAGTGCGTACTATGAATTATTTCATAAATATAATTATATATTCAGTATCTGCTACAAATTATTTAGCAACTACCATGACTTACCCTGTAAACACTATGAATAATTCAGTAACTACCATGAATTATGCAACTAATATAAATGATGCAACTACTACAAATGACTACTTAGCATCTACTAAAATCATTCAGTAAGTGATATGAATTATTCATTATCTAAATTATTTGATAAGTACTATGAATTGTTCAATAATTACTATAAATGATTCAGTAAACACTATGAACCATCCAGCGAGCAGTAATGTGTGATTTTCCGTACGAGGGTGAGGCGCTGAAGTTGGGATCCACTCGCAGTTTCTTTACTTTAAGTGTTTACTGTTTCAGAGTTTCGTACATAATCTAGGGAAAGCAACTCCGACTGGAACATAATGAATGGAAAACTACCCAGATTGGACCGTTGGCCTGCTTTTCTTTTCTGAACTTTCTCTGAATGACCGTTCTCTGCAGGTTCCAGTCTAATCTTGGCTGCTAGCTCTGACCCTGGATCAGAAGTGTGTACACAGTGCTGATCCACAGCTCCATAATGAACTGATCTGAGAGCAGCTCTGAGGGCCACACATGGCAGGGGCCCCAAATTTGGTTGGATCGTCTGTCGAGTGTTTTGGTGTCCTTCTGTGCTCGCAGGTTAGA
>NC_051221.1:2850112-2885112 GCF_015220715.1 Pygocentrus nattereri
TCAGCTGTGGGCTCTAGCGGGCAGCTAGTCAAACCAAACCAGAAAGCAGCCCTTGCTGGTTAAGATGTAGTTGGAGTGTGATGATTCCAGTGTAAGTGCAGAAGCCTTGAGCAGACAAATACAATAACACCTTCTTCCATACGCCCACACAAGGGGAGTCCCCGCTGATGTCACCGGCGTGGGACATGGCCCCTCTCAACCCAAGAGTGGGAGGTGTAAAGATTTAAAGACTTGGGCATAGAAAGAGAGAGAGAGAGAGAGAGAGAGAGAGGGAGAGAGGGAGAGAGAGAGTGTGTTGAAACTTCACTAACAAATCAGTGCTTTCACTTTTGCTCTTGTTTCTATTAATGTTATTCTCAGCTGGAGCTCAGCAGAAACCCTGAGGTGGAAAATCCTTAAGTGATGGTACTTCATCACTGTACTTAAGTAATACTGTGGAAGGTTTGTACTTTACTCAAGCGTTACTGAAACTGAGCTATTGTCCTTCACTAATGCACGTAGGAAATCGACCCACCATCTAAACGCCATTTGCATTAGCCGAGCTATGTCACTGCGGCTGGGGGGCCTTTCTTGGCATCCGGTGAAAATGTGTTATTATCAATTGCCGTCAAGTCGTTTCCAGGTCCTGAGCGTCCACACGAATGGTGTTCCTCCACAATGTCCTGTCTTCTCTGTGGGTCTTCAGGCTGGTTCTTGTCTCCATCCATCTTGTTGCTGAGGTTGCCCAGTAATCTCTAACAGACTTGACACTGAATGATACACTGCTATCTATAAACATGGTGAAACGTACATCAGAGCTACAAGGAGCACCGGCAGCCAGTAGTGAAGCATGAATTATCTTCACTTTGATCCATACTTGTCCACTTTATTTCTTATGTGGCCTCTGTATTTCAGAATTATGGTTGAACTGCCTGAGTAGGGAAGGGAATTGTTGCTCATTGCTGTTTTCAAATAAATGATTCTGAGAAGTTTCTGGGACAACATGCAGGTCACTACAGGTGAGTGAAACTGAAAGTACAGCAAGAACAAGAATGCTTAGAGCTTAAGCTTTTCAAGAAAGTGCAGAACTTCCGAGAACATGTGAAGGTGGCTTCATTATAACTGCTTGAAAAAGCCCAGTTGGTACAGTTGAAATCGCCGCTCTTCAAGCCATTGCTTTACAGATTCATGCCTGCAACTGACAGAGTGAAATGAATGTAAAAGGTGAAATGAATGACTTTTGTTTTTTTAGCATATCTAGAGTCATTGGTGTGGCTTTAAATAGAATCATCTGACTACACGCAGATTCAGGTTTCTGTTGACACAAGCATTCAAACATCCCAGCAATAAAGATTGCTCCTTCATTTGGATGATTCTACTGAACTGGTTCAAAGTCCCAGTACTGTAACGAGTCTATGGACTTTTAAATGAATTTGGACTTCAGACTGAAATTCTTTTGCTCTGACTGACCCGAAACCTTGATTATGTTAGTTTAATTTTGTCACGACGTCTTAACATTGTCAAACTTTACCAAATGTTTCTGTACTGGCTGTTTCAGTAGTGACCATTTAAATCTTGCCGCATTGAATGACCCTATATCTTCATTAGAATTTTTAAAAAGTCATCTCACACTAGTGGGCTTCTTTGGTCTCTCGTTCAACAGTCTGGCCGGTTTTTCTTTCTTTCTCTTATCGCTCTGTTTGGAGGGTCATGTAACCCCAACCCTCTATCTCAACAAGAATCAGGCCACCCCACCCCAAGACTTGAAAACGCAAACCAGAGGGAAGTGGGCTGAGTGGTGGGGGTGAGGGGTGAAATGTGGTTGGGCATAAGAACATCTCAGCCAACATGCCCTGAAGTCCCTGTAGTTACTGAATAACAAGCCTTCATGTGTAATAAGCCTCAGATTTGAAGGGGTTAAGTAAACTTTATTAAATATATATGAAGAAAACTGACCTTGAGTTGACCTAAGATTCAATGAGACTTTTCCCTCATGAGTCCCTCACTTTTCTTCTTTATCCTCTTTGTTAGTCACTCTGCACCTGTAAAACGGCACATCACGAAACCAATTATCAACATTTTTAACATAAAACAATGTTTTTAGAGGTTATACTTAGAAATTTGGATGAAACAGATTCATGTTTACTCAATGTAGTTATACTGGATTTAAACATGTGTATTTTATCTAAAACATTTCATTTGGTCTCTGGTGTTTTCAGGACTCTTACATTTTTACACCGTATTTTCAGCTTATTAAACTGTTTCTTTGGGTCGAGGCTCATCAGAGAGGAAGCGTCTCAAGGCGAGTCAGACTCGCTCACTATATTTCATTCATTTATTAATCATTTTGTTAATCAGCGGGCTCAGGACCTCTATATGTCATTGGTGTTATGAACTTTAATGGCTGAGTAATTAACATTGTACCAAAATAATGCCACATATCTACACTGTCCATTGCTCTGGATGGTTGACCCAAGATATTTGAAGTCATCCACCTTTATGACCTCTACTCCTTGCATCCTCACCTTTCCACCTGCCTCCCTCTCATTCACACACATGTATTCCGTCTTGTCTCTACTGACCTTCATTCCTCTCCTCTCCAGTGCAAACCTCCACCTCTCCAGATTCTCTTCCACCTGCTCTCTACTCTCACCACAGATTACAATGTCATCTGCAAACATCAAGAGATGTTAATGGATCTGTTAAGATTACTCAGTTTTGGGATGAAAGTCTTTTTTTTTTTTAAATGTGTCCACCTGAATTCCAACTCCAAATGGACAATGACTCTGAAATGATGAAGGTTCCGTAGCTCAGCCTGCACACTGGAATATTCTGCTGGATCACTTCGTCACCCAGGTTTCTTTGGCTTACTGGTGAGGTTCATGATCACATACTGCATACTGGTTACTACTTTTGGGCAGAATCAGCACGGCAGCAGGGCGTAGTAGACTGTTTCAAATGCAACCTTTGTGTTTCAGTGATGACATGAAAATGTCGGCCAGCGTTTTTTTTTTTTTAGGTATTTTATTTAACAAGTTATTTTACTTAAACTGACACTTGTCATAAATCTAAACCTTTCAACTTGACTTAAAAGACCAAAAAGATTTTTTTTAAATAATAAATGGTGGTTGGTTAGTGTAGTGGGTATATAGTGGTTGGTGTAGTGTAGTGGGTATATAGTGGTTGGTGTAGTGTAGTGGGTATATAGTGGTTGGTGTAGTGTAGTGGGTATATAGTGGTTGGTTAGTGTAGTGGGTATATAGTGGTTGGTTAGTGTAGTGGGTATATAGTGGTTGGTGTAGTGTAGTGCATATATAGTGGTTGGTGTAGTGTAGTGGGTATATAGCGGTTGGTGTAGTGTAGTGGGTATATAGTGGTTGGTGTAGTGTAGTGGGTATATAGTGGTTGGTTAGTGTAGTGGGTATATAGTGGTTGGTGTAGTGTAGTGCGTATATAGTGGTTGGTGTAGTGTAGTGGGTATATAGCGGTTGGTGTAGTGTAGTGGGTATATAGCGGTTGGTGTAGTGTAGTGGGTATATAGCGGTTGGTGTAGTGTAGTGGGTATATAGCGGTTGGTGTAGTGTAGTGGGTATATAGCGGTTGGTGTAGTGTAGTGGGTATATAGTGGTTGGTGTAGTGTAGTGGGTATATAGTGGTTGGTGTAGTGTAGTGGGTATATAGCGGTTGGTGTAGTGTAGTGGGTATATAGTGGTTGGTGTAGTGTAGTGGGTATATAGCGGTTGGTGTAGTGTAGTGGGTATATAGCGGTTGGTGTAGTGTAGTGGGTATATAGCGGTTGGTGTAGTGTAGTGGGTATATAGTGGTTGGTTTAGTGTAGTGGGTATATAGTGCTTGGTTAGTGTAGTGGGTATATAGTGGTTGGTTAGTGTAGTGGGTATATAGCGGTTGGTGTAGTGTAGTGGGTATATAGCGGTTGGTGTAGTGTAGTGGGTATATAGTGGTTGGTTAGTGTAGTGGGTATATAGCGGTTGGTTAGTGTAGTGGGTATATAGTGCTTGGTTAGTGTAGTGGGTATATAGCGGTTGGTGTAGTGTAGTGGGTATATAGTGGTTGGTTAGTGTAGTGGGTATATAGTGGTTGGTGTAGTTTAGTGGGTATATAGTGGTTGGTGTAGTGTAGTGGGTATGTAGTGGTTGGTTAGTGTAGTGGGTATATAGTGGTTGGTGTAGTGTAGTGGGTATATAGTGGTTGGTATAGTGTAGTGGGTATATAGCGGTTGGTGTAGTGTAGTGGGTATATAGTGGTTGGTTAGTGTAGTGGGTATATAGTGGTTGGTGTAGTGTAGTGGGTATATAGTGGTTGGTGTAGTGTAGTGGGTATATAGTGGTTGGTTAGTGTAGTGGGTATATAGTGGTTGGTGTAGTGTAGTGGGTATATAGTGGTTGGTGTAGTGTAGTGGGTATCTAGTGGTTGGTTAGTGTAGTGGGTATATAGTGGTTGGTGTAGTGTAGTGGGTATATAGTGGTTGGTATAGTGTAGTGGGTATATAGCGGTTGGTGTAGTGTAGTGGGTATATAGTGGTTGGTTAGTGTAGTGGGTATATAGTGGTTGGTGTAGTGTAGTGGGTATATAGTGGTTGGTGTAGTGTAGTGGGTATATAGTGGTTGGTTAGTGTAGTGGGTATATAGTGGTTGGTGTAGTGTAGTGGGTATATAGTGGTTGGTGTAGTGTAGTGGGTATATAGTGGTTGGTTAGTGTAGTGGGTATATAGTGGTTGGTTAGTGTAGTGGGTATATAGTGGTTGGTTAGTGTAGTGGGTAACACCTCTGCCTTCTACCCTGTAGACTGGGGTTCAATCCCCACCTGGGTGAACACCCTACACTACACCAATAAGAGTCCTTGTGCAAGACTCCTAACACCACCTTTGCCTACCTGTAAAATGATCAAACTGTAAGTCGCTCTGGATAAGAGCGTCAGCCAAATGCTGTAAATGTAAAAAAAAATAATAAAATTGAAAAAAAAAAAAAAAAAAGAAGTAAGTTTAGGGGTTAGGTTTAACCCCATTTCCAAAACTTTGGGATGCTGTGCAAAATAAAAACAAAATGCAATGATGTGCAAGTGATTTAACCCCTATATTTCATTTGATGCTGAAAACACCTGGTGGTTGATTGGCAGCAGGTCAGTAACATGACTGGGTATAAAGAGCATCTCAGAGAGGCGGAGTCTTTCAGAAGTGAAGATGACGAGGGGTCACCACTCTGTGAAAGACTGGACCATCAAATAGAGCAACAACTCAAGAAGAACGTTTCTCACCATAAAACAGCAAAGAGCTTCTGCTTTCCATCGTCTACAGTGCAGAATATCATTAAAGACTCAGAGAATCTGGAGAAATCTCTGTCTGTGAGGGACGAGGCTGAACACCAGTATCTGCTGGCCGTGATCTTTGGGCCCTCAGGCAGCGCTGCATTAAAAACAGACATGATTCTGTAGTGGAAATCACTGCATGGGCTCAGAAACACTTCTGAAAACCACTGTCTGTGAACACAGTTCATCACTGCATCCACAAACGCTGTTAAACTCTAAAACACAAAGAAGAACCCAAATATAAACAGGATCCAGAAACGCTGCCACCTTCTCTGGGCCTGAGCTCATTTACAATGGACTGAGGGGAAGTGGAAAAGTGTCCAGCGGTCCGACAGATCAACATCTGAAATTCTTTAGGAAATCCTGGACACTGTGTCCTCCGGGCTGAAGACCACTCAGCTGGTTATTAGTGCTCAGTTCTAAAGCCAGTATTCATGATGGTTTAGAACTGTTCAACCCCTGAACTGTTCAGCAGCTGAAATCCTGACTCAAACAAAAACAGAAAACATTTCACTGTCAGAGCTGCAGCAGCGTCTCCTCAGTTCCCAAGCACTTACAGAGCGCTGATAAAGAAGAGGCGATGAAACACAGCGTTAAACAGACCCCGTCCAGACTTTTTTGGAGTTTGTTGTTGGCATCAAATTTAAAATGTGCATTTATTTTTCAAAAAGCATGAAATTTCTCCGTTTTAACACGTTTGATATGTCGTCTTTGTAGATTTTCCGTTGAAAATATCGTTCATATGATTTGCAGACCATTGCTTCCTATGTTTATGTACATTCGGCACAGCGGAAATGCGGTTGTATATATTTAGCTTATTGCTATTTCTATTAATGCCTTGGGTTTAAACAGATTCGACCGGAATCATAAATCATTGTAAAATAATCGGAAGTATCTAAGATCTGAATATTGGAATTTTTCTTTTTAATGTAGTTGTTTTGTGTCAAGGTCTACAAGACAGCAGTGCGTCCTGCTATGATGTTTGGTTTGGAGACTGTGGCTCTGTCTAAAAGACAGGAGGCTGAGCTGGAGGTGGCAGAGATGAAGTAGCTGAGATTTTCGTTGGGAGTGACAAGGATGGACAAGATTAGAAATGAGCAGATCAGAGGGACAGTGAAGGTGGAGCAGTTTGGAGATAAAGCCAGAGAGGCCAGGTTGAGATGGTTTGGACATGTGTTGAGGAGGAATAGTGGATATATTGGTCAAAGAATGTTGGAGATGGAGCTGCTGGTAGAAGGAGAAGAGGTAGACCTCAGAGAAGGTTTATGGATGTAGTGAAGGTGGACATGGAGATGGTTGGTGTAAAAGTAGAGGAGGCAATGGATAGGGCAAGATGGAGGCAGATGATCCGCTGTGGTGACCCCTAAAGAGAGCAGCCGAAAGAAGAAGAAGAAGAAGAAGAAGAAGAAGAAGTTGTTTTGTGTCAGCGCAGTTTGAGCTCATTTGGTCTAAAAGTCCATATACGTTTCCATCATATTCGGACAGTCATTCGTGTTTATCACAGTGAACATATCGTCTGTTTACGCTGGACGTTCCGTCCGTGGGCATCACAGGGCATCTGAATAAGGTGAATAGGTCACAGTGTCTCACGGGTTCTCAGAAACCACACGGTCGCATGGCGTTGGGCTGAAGTAGGGCTCGAATCCGCGCAGAGTGAACGCTCGTGTTTCTCTCTACCTGTCTGTGGCTGAAGGTCTGCATTAGGTGGTAATGAGCGACTGGCTGAACTGCAGCTGTGGTTACGTGACATTTGCGGCTTGCGTGGTGTTTGTGTTATAGGTGGTCTAGACGTGGGGGTCCTGTGTGTTCTCTCAGCTCCCACACACACACCGCTGGAGCAGGTGAGTCAGCGCGGCTCACCGCTCACTACACACACACACATACACACACACGGCCTGTGGTAACACACACACACACACAGCCAACACAGAGGGGCGAAGGGCGACAGCCTCTGTTAGACTAGCAGGACCCCTTGTCTGAAAGTCGTTAAGCACCCACTTTTCTAGGCTTGATTGTGTGGTTTCTGACAGTGTGACACACTGCTGTCTATAAACATGGGCTAAAATACTTTAGCATGAAGCTAAAAACAGTAGCAGCCACGTTGAAGCTTGAATGTTGTCCATATACTGAAAGAAAAGAACGTTTATTTGTATTATTAAACCTGTTGGCTTGCGTTTCATGTAAGAAAGTTATGTTGGAGCCTTGAACATGATTGGATTCAGTTGGATGAAACTTGACTACAAAAATGTTCGCCAAAAGTGAAAAATTCAGTGGCGTTGGGTTTATACATTCCATTGGGGTCTACAGTCAACCAGAAACTATGGAGGAGGAAGAAGAAACTGAAGGGGGACTGGAAGCGTGGTGTGGTGAGGAAAATCTGAATGCATCCATCAAATGATAATAAATCCAAACTTATCATTGTGATAGCGCATAATAACGGAACATACTCCACATCAACTACACATTACTGAATTTTATATATACATTATAAATATAGCTGTAAGCCACTGAGTGTGTTTTCATGCACTCAATAATGTGATCGTAATCAAATTTCTACATTTATCTGATTATTCATGGTCAAGTAAACTGCTATAATAAATATACAGAGGCTGGATTTTATCTCAGTAATCAGATTTCTCAGTGCTGTGAGCTCTTACTCTGATTTCTTTCAGATTTCTCAGCGCTGTGAGCTCTTACTCTGATTTCTTTCAGATTTCTCAGTGCTGTGAACTCTTACTCTGATTTCTTTCAGATTTCTCAGTGCTGTGAACTCTTACTCTGATTTCTTTCAGATTTCTCAGCGCTGTGAACTCTTACTCTGATTTCTTTCAGATTTCTCAGTGCTGTGAACTCTTACTCTGATTTCTTTCAGATTTCTCAGTGCTGTGAACTCTTACTCTGATTTCTTTCAGATTTCTCAGTGCTGTGAACTCTTACTCTGATTTCTTTCAGATTTCTCAGTGCTGTGAGCTCTTACTCTGATTTCTTTCAGATTTCTCAGTGCTGTGAACTCTTACTCTGATTTCTTTCAGGTTTCTCAGGGCTGTGAACTCTTACTCTGATTTCTTTCAGATTTCTCAGCGCTGTGAGCTCTTACTCTGATTTCTTTCAGATTTCTCAGTGCTGTGAACTCTTACTCTGATTTCTTTCAGATTTCTCAGTGCTGTGAGCTCTTACTCTGATTTCTTTCAGATTTCTCAGCGCTGTGAGCTCTTACTCTGATTTCTTTCAGATTTCTCAGTGCTGTGAGCTCTTACTCTGATTTCTTTCAGATTTCTCAGTGCTGTGAACTCTTACTCTGATTTCTTTCAGATTTCTCAGCGCTGTGAACTCTTACTCTGATTTCTTTCAGATTTCTCAGTGCTGTGAGCTCTTACTCTGATTTCTTTCAGATTTCTCAGTCCTGTGAGCTCTTACTCTGATTTCTTTCTGATTTCTCAGCGCTGTGAACTCTTACTCTGATTTCTTTCAGATTTTTCAGTGCTGTGAACTCTTACTCTGATTTCTTTCAGATTTCTCAGTGCTGTGAACTCTTACTCTGATTTATTTCAGATTTCTCAGTGCTGTGAGCTCTTACTCTGATTTCTTTCTGATTTCTCAGTGCTTTGAACTCTTACTCTGATTTCTTTCAGATTTCTCAGCGCTGTGAGCTCTTACTCTGATTTCTTTCAGATTTCTCAGTGCTGTGAGCTCTTACTCTGATTTCTTTCAGATTTCTCAGTGCTGTGAACTCTTACTCTGATTTTCTTTCAGATTTCTCAGTGCTGTGAACTCTTACTCTGATTTCTTTCAGATTTCTCAGTGCTGTGAACTCTTACTCTGATTTCTTTCAGATTTCTCAGTGCTGTGAACTCTTACTCTGATTTCTTTCAGATTTCTCAGGGCTGTGAACTCTTACTCTGATTTCTTTCAGATTTCTCAGTGCTGTGAACTCTTACTCTCGACACCACCAGCGGAGGGGGGAGGCTACCACAGGCTTTGAGACCTTTAAAACGGCACTGCATCTTTTCAAACTGCTGCTAACGCCAAAGCATTGGACAGTTAAACGTGCTTGAAAGCTAATGGCCAGTTCTCTCACATCTGCTAACAGATGCCTGCACTGACTAGTATCCTGCTGAGTGGTGGCTCGAGATGGGGTCCATCCTACCCACCCAGAGAGATTGAGGACAATTAAGAAGTAGCGATCTCTTCATGATAGGGCCAATGCTTAGACTTTAATTAAAATTCACTAAGGTCCAGTTAGAGAAAATTTCCTCAAGCGAAGGTCCAGAACATCTTAATGTCTGACCTGCATCACGACTCAGTGCCATATACTGTTTACTGAAGTAGCCGAGTAGGAATATCAGCATCTTATACAGTCGACAGCTGAACATCGGATCAAATAAAGTCCAGTTCGGTCAGATTTCAACAACATTTACTGAACATCAGATCAAATAAAGTCCAGTTCGGTCAGATTTCACCAACATTTACTGAACATCAGATCAAATAAAGTCCAGTTCGGTCAGATTTCACCAACATTTACTGAACATCAGATCAAATAAAGTCCAGTTTGGTCAGATTTCAACAACATTTACTGAACATCAGATCAAATAAAGGCCAGTTCGGTCAGATTTCACCAACATTTACTGAACATCAGATCAAATAAAGTCCAGTTCGGTCAGATTTCAACAACATTTACTGAACAACAGATCAAATAAAGTCCAGTTCGGTCAGATTTCACCAACATTTACTGAACAACAGATCAAATAAAGTCCAGTTCGGTCAGATTTCAACAACATTTACTGAACATCAGATCAAATAAAGTCCAGTTCGGTCAGATTTCACCAACATTTACTAAATATCAGATCAAATAAAGTCCAGTTCGGTCAGATTTCACCAACATTTACTGAACATCAGATCAAATAAAGTCCAGTTCGGTCAGAATTCAACAACATTTACTGAACAACAGATCAAATAAAGTCCAGTTCGGTCAGAATTCAACAACATTTACTGAACATCAGATCAAATAAAGTCCAGTTCGGTCAGAATTCAACAACATTTACTGAACAACAGATCAAATAAAGTCCAGTTCGGTCAGATTTCAACAACATTTACTGAACATCAGATCAAATAAAGTCCAGGTCAGATTTCAACAACATTTACTGAACATCTGATCAAATAAAGTCCAGTTCGGTAAGATTTCACCAACATTTACTGAACATCAGATCAAATAAAGTCCAGTTCGGTCAGATTTCAACAACATTTACTGAACATCTGATCAAATAAAGTCCAGTTTGGTCAGATTTCAACAACATTTACTGAACATCAGATCAAATAAAGTCCAGTTCGGTCAGATTTCAACAACATTTACTGAACATCAGATCAAATAAAGTCCAGTTCGGTCAGATTTCAAAAACATTTACTGAACATCAGATCAAATAAAGTCCAGTTTGGTCAGATTTCAACAACATTTACTGAACATCAGATCAAATAAAGTCCAGTTTGGTCAGATTTCAACAACATTTACTGAACATCAGATCAAATAAAGTCCAGTTCGGTCAGAATTCAACAACATTTACTGAACATCAGAACAAATAAATTCCAGTTCGGTCAGAATTCAACAACATTTACTGAACAACAGATCAAATAAAGTCCAGTTCGGTCAGATTTCAACAACATTTACTGAACATCAGATCAAATAAAGTCCAGGTCAGATAAACACCTCAGTCTTAATATGGAATGAGAATGTATTCAATAAGATTGGCCAAAATCTTTGCATTTTAAGGTTTAAGTCAGGGATACAGAAATCCAGTCCTGGATGAGTGCAGCACAGTTTGGTGATTTACCTGCCCAGTTACACTTGACTATTCTGTTAATTGCCAGGTTAAGTGGGAGTGTTTGAGAAGGGAAATGACCAAGTTGTGGACACTGGTTCTCCAGGACTGGAGTTGTGCCCCCCGTTTAAGATGAAAACATTTAAAAGGACAAAATGAATGCGAAATGTTTGGCAGGGAAATATAGTTTATCAAACTAAACACTTTAATAAAAGTAACAGAACTGAGCTCAGTCACTCTCGGCCTTAATGTTTTGAGCTCTGTTTGAGTTTACACCAATGTTGACAGCCCAACAAAAACTACAGCATTAAATAGCAGAAGCACAAAAAAAGTCACATCTTTAACTCAAACTGAACGAATCAGTGAGACTAACAGCAGGAGACGTTTCTCACTTATGTAGTCTTCAACTTCTACACCTCCTTAAACAGACCGTCACATTCAGATCTGTGGTAAACACAATAGAACATCAGCTTTAAATCACCAAGAAGTAAAGATTCTTACCACCCTGCACAGCCCATTATGTCTTGTCATGAAATCCAAACAGTTTACTGGGGACAAATTCGAGCCACAAGCAAACAAACAAGCCAAGTTGTAGTTTGGAAGGTCAAACTAAGCAATATATCAGTAGTTGTCCAGCAACAAACTGATAAAATGTCCAGTTTGCTGAGCTATTTTTAAATGTTTTAGCAGAGAAAACTTGACTGTAGACACAGCGTATGTGCAGTAACTACGTTCAGATAAACAATGAATCGTCATTACAGCTTAAGGACTTTGCAGAATAAATTTCATCATCCTCTTCCACCTTCTTCCCATGTTACGCCTAGAACTTGATGTGAAGATTCCACTGCATTTCGACTGAAGACTAACAAATGACCAAATCCAATTTGCATGTTAATAATCCAATTATTTCCATATAGTTCTGTCAAATGTGCAGCTAACACTGTTAGCTAACTAACCATCTGCCTGACTAGCAAGCTACAGTTGGCTCCCGGTTACTGTGTAATCCAGAGGTCACTAATCGCGGTGCGAGTCAGCCCAGATGCTGTCCTATGTGGACCTGGACCTGTAACCAATAGACTATGGAGAAGTATTTAATTTGGATAGGGTGATCCTGTTTTAATCAGAGTAACTTTTTTAGCCTTTACAGTAGCTTTAGCGGCTGGAGACTCATAGACCAATCACATGTGCTGTAAATATCACACGTGACGCTGCTCAGCCAATCAGATCTGAGCATTACGATGAGCTCTGAGACTCAAGTGAGTGACGCCACACAGGGGAGGGACGAGGAGAGAAACAGCAGTCAGAGAAGAAAGTGAGTCAGAGGGAAGTTATTCCACATGACGTGATCTAAAAAGAGAAACTGACAGTAAATGTTGTTGAAATCTGACCAAACTGGACTTTATTTGATCTGATGTTCAGTAAATGTTGTTGAAATCTGACCAAACTGGACTTTATTTGATCTGATGTTCAGTAAATGTTGTTGAAATCTGACCGAACTGGACTTTATTTAATCTGATGTTCAGTAAATGTTGGTGAAATCTGACTGAACTGGACTTTATTTGATCTGATGTTCAGTAAATGTTGTTGAAATCTGACCGAACTGGACTTTATTTGATCTGATGTTCAGTAAATGTTGTTGAAATCTGACCGAACTGGACTTTATTTGATCTGATGTTCAGTAAATGTTGTTGAAATCTGACCAAACTGGACTTTATTTGATCTGATGTTCAGTAAATGTTGGTGAAATCTGACCGAACTGGACTTTATTTGATCTGATGGTCAGTAAATGTTGGTGAAATCTGACCGAACTGGACTTTATTTGATCTGATGTTCAGTAAATGTTGTTGAAATCTGACCGAACTGGACTTTATTTGATCTGATGTTCAGTAAATGTTGTTGAAATCTGACTGAACTGGACTTTATTTGATCAGATGTTCAGTAAATGTTGGTGAAATCTGACCGAACTGGACTTTATTTGATCAGATGTTCAGCAAATGTTGGTGAAATCTGACTGAACTGGACTTTATTTGATCAGATGTTCAGTAAATGTTGGTGAAATCTGACCGAACTGGACTTTATTTGATCAGATGTTCAGTAAATGTTGGTGAAATCTGACCGAACTGGACTTTATTTGATCAGATGTTCAGTAAATGTTGGTGAAATCTGACTGAACTGGACTTTATTTGACTTATTATAAGACTGAGGTGTTTATTCTCACTGTACTCAATTATCTGATGGAAAATCTTTGTTTACATTCATGCTACAAGTAAAAAGATGCAAAATGATGCGCATGCGTGGAGAACCACAGAGTAAATGTTATCAATCAGAGTGAGATGAGCAGCAGTGAGCAGTGATTGTGTTTTTAACTGCTTTAAAATGACGTCAGACTCAGGAAAACGTCCTTCACACGTTCTTATTAAAGAAGGCCGAGAGGAAGACGTCGTGCTCTGAGACGCATAAGCTGGACGTCCGTCCCACCGCCGTCTTTTAAAGATCAGAGCATGAACTTCGTCTCCTCTGCAGACCAGTTTCTGCTCCGCCGTGTTGAACGGTATAAACTCTCACTGTGACGCGACGCACAAGCAGAACGGACAAACTTTCCGATAGGGAATGTAATCGGATACAGGAGTTTACACGGATATTATTCTTCTATTTAACAGAATATTTACAGGATTACCCACCTCATTCAATTGGATAGGAATTTTATTCCGAATGGCCTCAATCAGACTAGGCTATCCCGATCGAGGTGTTCAGATGGACGTATTCTATTCTGATTGAGCTATTAGTCGGATTATTAATGGATTATTAGGTTGAATGTAAAGGTGGCTACTATAAGAGCCTTGCAAATTGGTTCACTTGCTGACTTGCTGTGTGGGAGTAACTTTCTTGCAACACTCTTTATCAACACACTTTTGATCAACTTCATATTTCTTGATTGATGGACACAAATGTATAGGCTTCTATTAATGCAGATCATTTAAGTGGAACCAATGTCCACAATTAAATTATGTAAGTGTAAGCAAAGTTCTCTTCACAATAAATGCACCAATTCAGCCAAAACGTGGCCCACTGAGCCAGAAGGAATACGGTTACGCGGTGACGTAGCTAAGAAGGAATACGGTTACGCGGTGACGTAGCTAAGAAGGAATACGGTTACGCGGCGACGTAGCTAAGAAGGAATGCGGTTACGCGGCGACGTAACTAAGAAGGAATACGGTTACGCGGTGACATAGCTAAGAAGGAATACGGTTACGCGGCGACGTAGCTAAGAAGGAATGCGGTTACGCGGCGACGTAACTAAGAAGGAATACGGTTACGCGGTGACGTAGCTAAGAAGGAATACGGTTACGCGGTGACGTAGCTAAGAAGGAATACGGTTACGCGGCGACGTAGCTAAGAAGGAATGCGGTTACGCGGCGACGTAACTAAGAAGGAATACGGTTACGCGGTGACGTAGCTAAGAAGGAATACGGTTACGCGGTGACGTAGCTAAGAAGGAATACGGTTACGCGGCGACGTAACTAAGAAGGAATACGGTTACGCGGCGACGTAACTAAGAAGGAATATGGTTACGCGGCGACGTAACTAAGAAGGAATACGGTTACGCGGCGACGTAACTAAGAAGGAATGCGGTTAAGAGGCGACGTAACTAAGAAGGAATACGGTTACGCGGTGACGTAGCTAAGAAGGAATGCGGTTACGCAGCGACGTAGCTAAGAAGGAATACGGTTACGCGGTGACGTAGCTAAGAAGGAATGCGGTTACGCAGCGACGTAGCTAAGAAGGAATGGGGTTACGCAGCGACGTAACTAAGAAGGAATGGGGTTACGCAGCGACGTAACTAAGAAGGAATGGGGTTACGCAGCGACGTAACTAAGAAGGAATGGGGTTACGCAGCGACGTAACTAAGAAGGAATGGGGTTACGCAGCGACGTAACTAAGAAGGAATGGGGTTACGCAGCGACGTAGCTATGAACTGACATAACTAGTAACCAATCCCTCACACAAGTTTCTCCGCCGTGTCGAGAGGAAATAATTCGGCCTGTCGCTCGTGGAGATGAAAGGATAACCTGACGGAACGTCCCGACTTTGACAAGCATGCGCTTTTTTCCGGCGTCTCAATCCAATGTGCAACGTGAAAACCTCATTACTGCAGAAGCCGAAACGTCGCGGTGAAAATGTGAGCTCAGCACTTGTAAATTAGAGGAATTAGTTAGCGCTGTGTGTGTGTGTGCGTGTGTGTGTGTGTGTGCGTGTGCGTGTGCGTGTGTGTGCGCGTGTGTGTGTGTGTGTGTGTGTGTGTGTGTGCGTGTGTGTGTGTGTGTCTCAGTATGATGTGCCGTATTTGTTTCACCTTCAGCGGTAACCTGGAGTTGAACACACACCGAGCTCAGTCAACAGTGACGGCCAGAACACACGCGTCCTGCTATGCTCCTCCGACTCTGACGGTCACAGGAAGGGTAGCCACGGCAACACACGCCCCGCTCCATCCTTACGGCTGTTTAACCCCCACTTCTGACATTCTTAAAGCGGAAAAGCCCCATTTACCCCGAACGTGGTCAATCAGCCAAGACAGCTTGGGTGTCTTTAGCCTTAGCACCGGAGCTGCGGGGCTAATGCAGCTAACGAGTAAGGGAGACTTGTACTACACCAGTTAGCATTGGTGCTAACTGCATGCATTAACTGCACATTGAAAACGGAGATACAAGCTTTTCGCTCCAGCAGAGAGAAAATACAGACGTTGTTACTTCTAAACAAAATGCGTTCTTTTCATTAAAAGCTTCTTTTGGGGGAAAAGCTCTCTCTCGGCCTCGGATCACCCGAATTGTTTCAGGAGCTCTAACAGACTTGATCCCGATCCAGGACACACCGTCATTCATAGACATGGACCCAAACCTTGCATCTCCACTTCACACGTCTTTATGGCTCGTCCACCCAAACTGGGCATTTCAGACTTTCCGCAATCAGCGACTTTCATTAGATCGCAAGAAAGTTACTGACCTGCGGAAAATCTGCCGATTATTCATCACTGATTTCTCACTGAATTCCGGACGCTTCCGGGACACTTTTACTTCAGAACCGTGGGATCTAACTGCTCAGCATGCGGCCATGAGGGACAGGGATGCAGCCCCACTCCCCGCTCTGGAATGCAGGGGTGTGGCTTAAATAAGGCCTCCATAATAAAACATAATAAAACTCAGTTTTCCGTTGGTGTCATGAAAACAAAGGACAGCACTTTTTAAAAGAAACTCTAATATGAAGCCAAATCTTTCAGCTGCGCTTTAATATGTATCACAATAAATCACAAAGATCTTTGTTTTCACACGTTAGAGTTCAGGACAGACACCTCTCAACAAAAACAAGCCTTTAAATGATGGTTTCCTATATATTTAGATGATTACAATCCCTGTTAATGCACACACACACACACACACACACACACACACACATGTAAATAAATAAATGAAAAAGGTTTTTCGAGTGCAGTCTATGTGATGCTAATTGGTGGTCACCTCATAGCTCAGGTCCTAAACCCTGAAGAAGCAAACTTCAGGAGCGAACCTGGCTCCTGGACTGCATTTGCAGTTGGCCGGTGGGGGGGGGCTGTATACATTTGAATCGGTGCCAAGCCCATCACTTTAAAATGAGGGCCAAACCCCTCCCCCTCTTCCTGGATCCGTTTCCTGGCTAAGTGCAGGTCGTCTCCCAGGCTAAGCAGGGCCTGACCCGGCCTGCCCCCACCCTGCGCAGGCCAGAAGGCCAAACGCACACCCTGCCAGCTCCAGCACGCCTGGACCTCTGCCCACCGATGTCGTAATGGCAGGAGCCGGCGGGCGGCCGCCGCCGGCGAAGGGTCTGATTTTTTCTCCCTTCTTTAAAGCATCCGGATTCCGGAGTTCCTTCAGCTGCCGGGAAACAAACCTCGGAATCCGGACCGCTCTGCGCTCCACCACTTCGGTGAGCGCTGGCGCATCCGTTTGAAAGGTTTGTGCGCCGCTATGAAGTGCGTTGGGGTATTTTTAGCAGCTAGCATGCTAAGTTTCTTTTCAGAGACACCTCGGCTGCTGGTGCCTCCCCCCCCACCCCCCCCGCGTCCGTGTTTATGGTTCGGTCCTGTCTCCTGTAAAGCGGAGCAGCAGGGGCGAACCATCACATTTGGTGCCCAGCGTGGGGGCGGTTCGTGAGCTGTCGCGCTCCAACTAACCCATGGAGCTTTTCTTCTGTCTTTTTTCACTACAAATTTTGACTAACCTCATTTGCATCTGCTAATTAGATCCTGTTAGCATAATTCATGTGCATGACACCCTTTTGAAGCTAATGAATAGATACATCTCCAGACAACTTGCAGAGAGATCATAATGAGCGCAGAGTTACTCATAATGCGCAGCTTCTTGGGGGGGGGGGGGGGGGGGGGGGGTGAGGGGGGGTGTGGAATCAGATGCATCGCATTTTGTACCTGGAAGGCAGCAGGAGGAACGGGAGCTCAGTCACAAGCCATTAGTGAAGGCTAGAAATCAGGTGACCTTTCAGATCTCCTAACGCCATTATCTCCTAAAACATCCTGGACGAGTTAATAATAATAATAATAATAATAATAATAATAATAATATGCTAAAATTACACTACAAATATACAATCTATCCATTCATCCATCCTCTAAGCTGCTTCTCCCTCAGGGTCGCGGGGGATGCTGGAGCCCATCGGCCATCGGGCAGAAGGCAGGATACACCCTGGACAGGTTGCCAGTCCACAGACAGACACAGACAGTCACTCACACCCAGGGGCAATTTAGCCAGTCCAATCAGCCTGACTGCATGTCTTCAGACTGTGGGAGGAAGCCCATGCAAACACGGGGAGAACATGCAAACTCCACACAGAGAGGACCCCGGTCACCCGGCCGGGGAATCGAACCCAGGCCCTCCTCGCTGTGAGGCAACAGCGCTAATAATAATCATTCATTATTTTTAATTTTAAAATGTTTTATTACAAAATTGTAATTCTGTTATGCCAACCTGACTCCCAGTCTGTGTATTTAGACAAGACGCTTTTGTGGCTGCACTGGAATAAAGACACAGTTCACATCTTAACTGAAGATATTTAGCTTCATGTAATCTTTTTAAAAAACCGACAACCTTCCCTCCGTCACGTGATTTTTAATACGTACAATGCTGTGCTAAACTCAGCCATAACTTGTTTAGTTTCCACTCCAAACAGCCTTTAAGTACACAAAGCAGCTCAATCTCCTCTCAGCTGAGTCCAGTCAGCGAGTCGCTCTTCACCTTCATTCCAGCTTCCGTTCTTCTCAGGAGCCTCACTTCCAGCTCCTCAGAGAACCTGCAGACACGCCTCCAAAGCTCAGTCTGAGAAGCTGGTTGATGATCAAACCCATTCAGTGGAGAGGCCTGTTCAACAGAAAGCCTGAAACAGGAGCCTCGACATCTACACACAATTCAGCTCCTCAGAGAACCTGTAGACGTGCCTCCAAAGTTCAGCCTGAGAAGCTGGTTGATTTTCTGAACTAATCAAACCCATTCAGTGGTGAGGTCTGGACTCTGGGGCGGTCAGTCCATCGTCCAGCTTCTTTGTTTGGTGTGTCCGTCTCCTTTTCTCAGTGAGGTTCTTCTTGATCACCTACACCTCCTTTCAGACCCACAGCGCTGAGTGGTCTTCTTACAGTGGAAGGATGGACAGAAACACCTGTGGACGTTTTCAGATCTGAAGCAGCTTGATCTTCTCCTCTCTCTCAGAGATGAAAGCTTTCCATGCTGTTTATCTGATGGGGCAGTTTTGGGGTCGACCAGCTCTTCCAGCTGATTGTTAGGAGGAACCTTTTCTCCGTAGCCTTTAGTCAGATTTTGAACTTTTCTCCTTCCTTATACGACTGGATTATCTTTTATCTAATCTCCTCAGAAATATCTCCTGGTCATTTCCACTGGACATTAAACGCGCTCTGACGCTTTTGACTGTGATGAAACATCGTGAGCATCTCATTATGAAGGCCTTCACAACTCAGGGAGCAAAATCTCTGCTCTACGCTGTAAGTGTAACATGAACATGGCAACCATACGCCTGTGTTTTACTAAAGGTCTTAGGATATTTGAGACGTTTTTATGGATTTTATGAAGAAAGAAAATGAAGCCAGTGAGATTCAGGCCACTTTGCAGTGCAAGTAGAAATATTACACGCAATAAAACACCCTTAAAAGTAAACAAGCAGATGCTGTTTGAGAACCACTGCTGTTGAGATAAACGAGCGCATAATTTGACGAGTTTAAAGGCTTCAGCTTGATCCTGTTTTTGCAAACTAAAACTGAAACCAAAACCTGTAACCTGTCTGCCTCAACCGCACACATCTACCAAACCACCTCACACGGTTCTCTCAGTGACAATAGTCATTCTAACAAGTACGTTTCCTCGTTTTCCACAGATCAAAACGTGAATAAACTGATCGTATTCACACGTGCAGACAGTACTTTTACAGTTGCTACATTTTCATCTCAATTTACTGAGTGTGGAGAGGAAAACAACCACGAGAAGATTAAAAGAGGCCCAAAGCTCTGCTGTGAGAACAAAACACTTTATTTGGGTGGTCTGTGGTGCTTCTCTGTGGTGGTTTACTTGGCTTAGTCATATTTCTAGACGTCTATTCAATTCTGCTTAACCTTCACTTACAATAACCCTAATACTCACTTTAATCCTACCCTAAACCTCACCTCAAAATCTAACCCTAATGCTCACTTTAGCCCTGATCCCCAAACATAAACCTAATCCTGACTCTAATCTTCATCTCCAACCCTAAACCTAGTACTTTAACCTTACCATTAAGACCTAAACCTAATTCTCCCTCTAACCATAACCCTAAAGCTAAACCTAATATTCAATTTTACCTTGACCTTGTTTTCTAACCCTAAACCTACTATTTGGTCTAGCCTTAACACCAAATCCTAATATACTTTCTAGCCCTGACATTTAACCCTAAAACTAAACCTGTTATCCTACCAATAATCTTAATCTCCAACCACAAACCTAATACTCACTCTAACCTTAACTCCAAACCCTAAGCCTGAGCCTAGTACTCTAACATAACATTAACTCCAAATCCTAAACCTAAACTCCCTCTATCTTTAACCTAAAACTCATTCTTACCTTAACCTCAAACTCTCAATCTAGACCTAAGACTCATTCTGACAACCTCAAACTCTAAAACCAAATCTGCTACTCACTCTAGCTTTAACCCTAATCCCTAAATCACTCTAAACCCAGTTCTCACTCTAACCTTAACCCTAAACCCAAACCTAACACTCATTCTAACCCTAACTTTGAACTCTAAACCCAGTTCTCACTCTAACCTTAACCCTAAACCCAAACCTAACACTCATTCTAACCCTAACTTTGAACTCTAAACCCAGTTCTCACTCTAACCTTAACCCTAAACCCAAACCTAACACTCATTCTAACCCTAACTTTGAACTCTAAACCCAGTTCTCACTCTAACCTTAACCCTAAACCCAAACCTAACACTCATTCTAACCCTAACTTTGAACTCTAAACCCAGTTCTCACTCTAACCTTAACCCTAAACCCAAACCTAACACTCATTCTAACCCTAACTTTGAACTCTAAACCCAGTTCTCACTCTAACCTTAACCCTAAACCCAAACCTAACACTCATTCTAACCCTAACTTTGAACTCTAAACCCAGTTCTCACTCTAACCTTAACCCTAAACCCAAACCTAACACTCATTCTAACCCTAACTTTGAACTCTAAACCCAGTTCTCACTCTAACCTTAACCCTAAACCCAAACCTAACACTCATTCTAACCCTAACTTTGAACTCTAAACCCAGTTCTCACTCTAACCTTAACCCTAAACCCAAACCTAACACTCATTCTAACCCTAACTTTGAACTCTAAACCCAGTTCTCACTCTAACCTTAACCTCAGTTCAATACCTAATACCCTAAACTTAACCATCAACTCTAAACCTTATCCTCACACCCTCTGTAAGTCCAGTCCTAAGCTCAGATAGGAAGCCAGTCTTCGTGACGGTGCTCGTCTGCCGTGTGTGCTGTGGGCTTCGCAGTGGGTTGGGTTTTGAGACGGCATGTTTGTGTCTTGCGTGCCTCGTTCGTGAGTTTCGCTCTGAGTAGAAGGTGCATGACTTGGCTCTCCGCCTGTGTTGTACGGGGTACGGTGGTGAGCGGTGAGTGTGTGGGCTCCGGGGAAGCGCGCTGAGCTCTGTGTGTGTGCAGCGCTGAACGTGTGATGTGACTTTCTTTCTGATTGGGACTGTAATAGTATCAGTAAGCAGCCCGCTCAGGTTTGGGTGTGTAGCGTATCTGCTGAAGCTCTCTCTTCACGCCACACTTACAGTTCTGCTGTGAAACCATCAAAGCGCCTATAAGCTGCATCTGCCGTAGGTTCCGTCCTCTTAGGCTAAATTCCATGTAGGTTTACTTTATATGGCTCTCGTTAAAGCATTTCAGTGATGTAGCGTGTAGAAAATGAAGTACAGGATCAATAAATGACCTTTTCTATATGAATCGTATGATCCGTCACTATTTAGTGTATAAAGTAGGTTTAAGTCTACACTTAATCCTCTGCCTAGTGTTAGTGTAAATAAAGATTTTAATGATCTTTGTCAATTATGGCTTTTTTTTATCTCATGCAAAAAAATGTAAAAACACGTTGGTTTTCAGGGTCTGGGCTTACACTGAGCCTAGGCCGGGTTTAAACTGGTTTACATTTCATCTACACAAGGTTACACTGGGGCTACGTTATGGTTACAGTGGGTTTACCTTGGCTTTGTATGTGGTTTACATTAGCTGTGTATATGATTTAGTTTGGTCCTAAATTGGGTTTACATTGGCTTTATATGGGATTTACATTACACTTGTTTTGGGTGTATATCTGGGCCTACACTGGGTTTACGCTGGTTTTACATTGGCTTAATATTGGGTTTACATTGGGTTTATGTTGGCTCTATATTGGATTCACATTGGGTCTTGATGGCCTTATACTGAGCCTACAATGGGATTATACTGGTCCATTATGAGGTTTATACTGGGTCTACATTGGGTTTAAACTGCCTTTAAATGACATTTGCAATATAGGATTAACATTGAGTTTACACTGGGTTTAAATAGGTTTATATTGGACCTCCACAAGGTTTATATAATAAATAATGGTTGCATTGGGTTTACATGTGGTTTACATTAGATCTGTATGTGATTTAGTTTGGGTCTAAATTAGGATTATAATACATGTGCTTTGGGTTTATATTTGGGCCTACACTTTTTAAACACTGGTTTATGTTGGGTCTATACTGGATTTACAATGGGTGTTCATGGAGTTTGCATTGGGTGTACATTGGGTTTACAGTGGCTTTATATCAGATTTATATTGGGTCTATATTTACAATGGGATAATGTACTCATAATGGGGTTTACACTTGGTCTGTATTGGGATTACACTGGCTCATAATTGGGTTTACACTGGGTATGTATTGGGATCACACTGGCTCATAATGGGGTTTACACTTGGTCTGTATTGGGATTACACTGGCTCATAATTGGGTTTACACTGGGTATGTATTGGGATCACACTGGCTCATAATGGGGTTTACACTGGGTCTGTATTTGGATTACACTGGCTCATAATGGGGTTTACACTGGGTCTGTATTTGGATTACACTGGCTCATAATGGGGTTTACACTTGGTCTGTATTTGGATTACACTGGCTCATAATGGGGTTTACACTGGGTATGTATTGGGATCACACTGGCTCATAATGGGGTTTACACTGGCTCATAATTGGGATCACACTGGCTCATAATGGGATTTACACTGGGTCTGTATTTGGATTACACTGGCTCATAATTGGGATCACACTGGCTCATAATGGGGTTTACACTGGGTCTGTATTGGGATTACACTGGCTTATAATGGGGTTTACACTGGGTCTGTATTGGGATTACACTGGCTTATAATGGGGTTTACACTGGGTCTGTATTGGGATTACACTGGCTCATAATCGGGTTTACACTGGGTCTGTATTGGGATTACACTGGCTCATAATCGGGTTTACACTGGGTCTGTATTAGGATCATACTGACTGGCTCATAATTGGGTTTACACTGGGTCTGTATTGAGATTATCTGGCTCATAATCGGGTTTACACTGGGTCTGTACTGGGATTACAGGTTTATAATTGGGTTTACACTGGGTCTGCATTATGTTTACACTGGCTCATAATGGGGTTTACACTGGGCCTGTACTGGGATTACAGGTTTATAATGGGGTTTACATTGGGTCTATATTGGGATTACATGCTCATAATGGGGTTTACACTGGGTCTGTATTGAGATTAACTGGCTCATAATCGGGTTTACACTGGGTCTGTACTGGGATTACAGGTTTATAATTGGGTTTACATTGGGTCTATATTGGGATTACATGCTCATAATGGGGTTTACACTGGGTCTGTATTGGGATCACACTGGCTCATAATGGGGTTTACACTGGGTCTGTACTGGGATTACAGGTTTATAATAGGGTTTACATTGGGTCTATATTGGGATTACATGCTCATAATGGGGTTTACACTGGGTCTGTATTGGGATCACACTGGCTCATAATTGGGTTTACACTGGGTCTGCATTATGTTTACACTGGCTCATAATGGGGTTTACACTGGGTCTGTACTGGGATTACAGGTTTATAATGGGGTTTACATTGGGTCTATATTGGGATTACAGGCTCATAATGGGGTTTACACTGGGTCTGTATTGGGATTACAGGTTTATAATGGGGTTTACACTGGGTCTGTACTGGGATTACAGGTTTATAATGGGGTTTACATTGGGTCTATATTGGGATTACAGGCTCATAATGGGTTTTACACTGGGTCTATATTGGGATTACAGGTTTATAATGGGGTTTACATTGGATCTATATTGGGATTACAGGCTCATAATGGGGTTTACACTGGGTCTATATTGGGATTACAGGTTTATAATGGGGTTTACATTGGGTCTATATTGGGATTACAGGCTCATAATGGGCTTTACACTGGGTCTGTACTGGGATTACAGGTTTATAATGGGGTTTACATTGGGTCTATATTGGGATTACAGGCTCATAATGGGGTTTACACTGGGTCTATATTGGGATTACAGGTTTATAATGGGGTTTACATTGGGTCTATATTGGGATTACAGGCTCATAATGGGCTTTACACTGGGTCTGTACTGGGATTACAGGTTTATAATGGGGTTTACACTGGGCCTGTACTGGGATTACAGGTTTATAATGGGGTTTACACTGGGTCTATATTGAGTTTACACTGGCTCATAATGGGGATTACGCTGCTTTATAATGGGGATTACGCTGCTATATAATGGGGTTTACACTGTTTTGTTTCCATTGGTTCCATATGAGGTCTACTTTAGCTGTTTGTGGGGTTTACATTAGTTCTACATTAGGTTTCCACTGAGCCTATATAGTTTCCACTGGGTCTACACTGGATTACATATGTGGTTTATACACTGAAATTACATGTATTTGGGTCTATATTGGACTTACAGTGGAGCCATATTGGGCTTACAATGACTGTAAATGGGGTTTCGTTAGATCCACACTAGGTCTACATTCAGCCTTCATTGGGTCTACAATAGGTGTACACTGGGTAAATTGGAGGGCTGATAACATATCAGAAGCGTTTTGGTGGACGGCTGACCATTCTGAGTTTGTGCGTAAATTTCCACACCTCGCTGATGGTCACTGTAAGTGTGTGTGTGTATCTGCATGCGAGTGTGTACGATGACGGCGAGTGTGTGTCCCATGTGGACCGTGTGTGTGGGTATCAGAGTGGGATCTTTCGGGCCCTCGGTAGGGGGTGTTGATTCATGTAACAGTGCTGGAGGCCACAGGATGTGACATCAGCGCATTCTGGGTGTCCTTCTGCTCCCGGCAGCCGTTTGATCTTTCGCTTTTTGGCCGGTTCAGGGCTGCAATGGACAGGCGGGCAGGGCAAGCGGCAGGGTAGGAGTGACAGCACTCACTCTGTCACATACACATTCATTAACACCTCCTGGGCTGTCTGATCTTTCACCACACACACATATACACACACGCACAGGCCCCCCGTCACCTCTCCGAGAGTCTTCATGCTCCAGTCACACACCACAGACTCCCCCAACCAAACGCTCTCTTCACTTCCACACCCTGACACGGTTCTGCTGCTGCATCATCTCACCCAGCGTACAGCTGATTCAGGCTTTCGTAACTTTAACCAGAGCGCTGACGTCACCCGGCTGTCTTCGAAAGCACACGGGCCAGAACGAAAATGTCTAGATTTAACTAAATATCTAAGAAGATTCCAGTTCTAAAGAGCAAGAAGGACCCTGAATCTAGAAGGACTCGTTTGTTGTTGGTGGTTTCTGCTGAACTGGTCGGAGATGTTGTAATATGGTTAAAATCAAACGAATTTTTCATTGGGTCTACAATAGGTGTACACTCGGGAATTTGCAGGGATGGTAAGATATCAGAAGCATTGGGGGCAGTCGTTTGCTGGAAGTTAGGGAACCAGCCTCATGACCGGAAGTTCAATCCCCAGATCTGACAGTCCATGACTGACGTGTCCTCTTTAGAAAATGCTTTAACCTAGCCCCAGTGTTACTGACGGAGCATAGCGTGTTACAGAGCTTGCTTGGCCTGCTGAGCTGGTTAAACTAAAGCATATTCCTCAAACATAACTCAGATAGCAAGCCAAGGCAAATCTATTTATTTGTAGCGCTTTTTACAACGGATATTGTCACAAAGCATCTTCACAGAATTCCAGAAAAGACAAAACAGCTTCACAGAATTCCAGAAAAGACAAAACAGCTTCACAGAATTCCAGAAAAGACAAAGTAGCTTCACAGTATTCCAGAAAAGACAAAGCAGCTTCACAGAATTCCAGAAAAGACAAAGTTTTAACATGAATGTAAAACCCCCAGGTGAGAAAGCCAGGGGAGCGACAGTGGCCAGGAGAACCTCCCTCAGAACTGAGGAAGAAACCTTGGGAGGAACCAGGCTCACCAGGGGGACCCGTCCTCCTCTGGTCAGACTACCTACAGAGTTATTATACTACTAATATTAATAGCAGTAGTAATAGCTGGGAGTCCATGAGAACTTCAGTGTAGGGTAGGCAGCTAGTCCAGGGCTGGTGGTGGTAGCTGGGGCGTGGGCAGCTGGTCTGAAGTGGGCAGCAGGAGGGCTCAGCAGTCGGTCGTCCTTCTGTGTCCAGCGGTTGTATACTCGGAAAAAGGCAGGGAGATGGACTGGGTGTATGTAAAACAGAGAAGGCGAACATTTCCAGAGTATGCATGCATTCAAATAGCTTTGGCTATTCCCACAAATAATGGACCAGAAAGTGTAGATTACATTCATTTCACATGGCAGCCAAGGGGCTTCACCTCACTGTGTATATAGTGTGGTCAACAGCAATATAGTTATCTTTGTATATTTATGGGTGAACCCGTCTTGTTGGAACCATTAGAACTGGGTTATGTGGTTTCCACAGTTTCCTTTAGGATTGGCACAAGAACCAAACTTCAAGAACCAAAGAAGTGGTAATCACGAATAGAATGACAGTCAGTAAACAAGCTGACTTTAAATAAGTGTTGTGAAGTTGAGGCGTTGAAAACCACCGATCAGTTTTAAACAAGGGAATTGATTAGATACACTTTAAGCCTGAATTGAAAACCAGTCACTGATGTCAGCTGGTAGACTGTTCCAAAGCATCAGTGTAAAAATAGAAAAGGCATGGTTTCCTATAACGAGGAAGTTTAGTCATTCTGAAACTGACTTTACTGATTGTGAAGGAGCTTATAGACAAAGCAGGTCCCTGTGTGTTTAGGCGAGAGCACAAAAACAAAGACACATAATATTGGACATTGTAATGAACTGGGAGTCAATCCAGACAATCCAATACTGGAGTGCCGTGATCTCTGTTCTTCGTATGGGTTAAAAATCAGGCTGTGGCAGTTTGAACTAGCTGTGAGTGAGCGAGCGGCATCAGTGGCCTCGAGATACAGACATTACAGGATTCTAAATGGGTTTTAACAAAGGGAAGAACAACTGTTTTCCATATTGTTGCTGTCAAAAACATGTAACCTGGCTCCCGAGTGGCGCAACCGTCTAAGCGTTGGCCATCAGGATATTGCGAGTTCGATCCCTGGTGATGCTGCAGTCGTCCGTAGCCGGGAGTCCAAGAGAGCGCAGTTGGCCTCGATCTCTCTGGGTGGGTAGGGTGCCCCCCGTCCCCGTCCCCCCACCACTCAGCGTGATACTAGTCAGCGCAGGCGTCTGTTAGCTGATGCAGCAGATCTGGCGGTTGGCACTTTCCTCCGAGCGTGTCCGGCTGTCCCATGACATCGCGTGAGCGGCAGTTCATAAAGAAGCGGCGGCTGGTTTCACAGGTCTCGGAGGAAGCCTGTGCTGCCTTCACCCTCCTCGCACTGGTAGTATCGTGTGATTGGGGGAGTCCTAAGTAGCGGATGGAATTGGAGACGACTGAATTGGGGAGAAAATCAGGGTAAAAATAAAAACAAGCCTGTAAGTTACATCTCTAAAAGAGTCGCTTTAAAGGAGAGGTCACGAACCTTCTTTACTTTTAATGTAAGTCAATAGAAAAGTTTTTTTCCTGAGCACTTTTAGTGCATTTTCTATTGGTCCATACATCATGCAATTTTCACACAATGAAGAGAACGACTGCTGGGCTCACAAGATGTAGAAAAGTGAAAATCCAAAATTGAAATTTGGAAAATGGGAAGCAACAATATCAGGTAAGGTTGGGGTTTTCTGGCTCATGTCTGTAGCACAGCTCAGATAATAGTCTAGTAAGGTGGCCTCCCAGACAGACAGGCTTTCAGCAAACTGGATAAAAGCCCGAGGTCAGAAGCTGATTGGTTAGTAAAGTAATGAGGGTATGTAGTCGTGGTTGTAATAATCAGAGCTAAATGCTGATTCTGTTGCATTTCAGTTGGGTTTATGTCAGAAAAGCTGCTTTTTCCCCTTTGGTTACCACAGTCTGGAGCTTTTTAGCCCACTAGCTAGTTAAAACATAGCAAATTTCACCCTGAGCTTCTGCAGCTGTCATACTTTTTAAACGTTAACGCTTCCAGTGGTAGTTCTTATTCTTAATATTTAAGTTAATAATTGTGTACGTGTCAGTAGAACTGACAGCTTTACGTGATCGTTGTCTGAGCGCATGCACGCTGTCTGGACCACTTGCAGTGGTGTGTGTCAGCTCATGTATGTTCTCATCACTGTGAATGCTCTTTGTGGAGTAAAGCATCTTGACAGAGAGGACTGGGTGATCTTTGAGCCTGATCTCCTTATACATCTACAACACTGCGCCCTTAATTTAACAGGCTGGTGGCTTCTCGAGTTTGCTCAGTGTGCTGAGAGTGAGGAAATGATTTAGTAGCTCTGGGTTCAGACTGTTCAGTCTGTTACCGAATGAAATACGTTGTGAACTGACCCTAACTACTCTTACTCTTAACCTTTGACCACTTTTTCAACTGTGCAACAGACCATGAGGTGACATTCCCTCCCACTCGAGAGAGAGGGGGAGAGAGGGAGAGAGAGAGAGAGAGAGAGAGAGAGGGAGAGGGAGAGAGAGAGAGAGAGAGAGAGAGAGAGAGAGAGAGAGAGAAAGGGAGAGAGAGAGAGGGAGAGAGAGAGAGAGAGAGAGGGAGAGGGAGAGAGAGAGAGAGAGAGAGAGAGAGAGAAAGGGAGAGAGAGAGAGGGAGAGAGAGAGAGAGAGAGAGGGAGAGGGAGAGAGAGAGAGAGCCAGAGAGAGAGGAGAGAGAGAGAGCCAGAGAGAGAGCCAGAGAGCCAGAGAGAGAGGGGTGTCCCAGTCTTGTGGTTTTCTCACCTCGATCGCCTACTCAGCTTAATGGTAGCTATGGAGTGTGGCCTTTGCTGCTGTGAGTGCAGTAACTCTGTAGTGTGAGACAGTCAAAGAAACAGCATCATTCTCCACTCAAAACCATCACTATCCAAAAAACACCTACCAAAAAAGTCCCTACCAAACACCAGCATTCTCCATCAAACACCATCATTCCCTACCAAACACCAGCATTCTCCATCAAACACCATCATTCTCCATCAAACACCATCATTCTCCATCAAACACCATCATTCCCTACCAAACACCATCATTCCCTACCAAACACCAGCATTCTCCATCAAACACCATAATTCTCCATCAAACACCAGCATTCTCCATCAAACACCATCATTCCCTACCAAACACCAGCATTTTCCATCAAACACCATCATTCCCTACCAAACACCAGCATTCTCCATCAAACACCATAATTCTCCATCAAACACCAGCATTCCCTACCAAACACCAGCATTTTCCATCAAACACCATCATTCCCTACCAAACACCAGCATTCTCCATCAAACACCATAATTCTCCATCAAACACCATAATTCCCTACTAAACACCAGCATTCTCCATCAAACACCATAATTCCCTATCAAACACCAGCATTCTCCATCAAATACCATAATTCCCTACCAAACACCAGCATTCTCCATCAAACACCATAATTATCCATCAAACACCATAATTCCCTACTAAACACCAGCATTCTCCATCAAACACCATAAATCCTACCTAATTTTTACCTAAACAATTTACAACCTAAACAATACCAGATTCTCCAACAAAACCACCATTTCCCACCAAACACCAGATTCTCCAACAAACACCAACATTTCCCAGCAAACACCAGATTCTCCAACAAACACCAACATTTCCCACCAACACCAGATTCTCCAATAAATGCCATCATTTTCTATTGGACTGGGATTGTGAACTGTTAAGGTAGTTAATCATAGATTGAACTGGGACTGGGAACAGTTAAGGTAGTTAATCATGGATTGGACTGGGGTTGTGAACTGTTAAGGTAGTTGGTTACGGATTGGACTGGGATTGTGAACGGTTAAGATAGTAAATTCCGGATTGGACTGGGGTTGTGAACTGTTAAGGTAGTTGGTCACGGATTGGACTGGGATTGTGAACGGTTAAGGTAGTTGGTTACGGATTGGACTGGGATTGTGAACTGTTAAGGTAGTTGGTCACGGATTGGACTGGGATTGTGAACGGTTAAGATAGTAAGTTACGGATTGGACTGGGATTGTGAACTGTTAAGGTAGTTGGTTACGGATTGGACTGGGATTGTGAACTGTTAAGGTAGTTGGTTACGGATTGGAGTGGGATTGTGAACTGTTAAGGTAGTTGGTTACGGATTGGACTGGGATTGTGAACGGTTAAGGTAGTTGGTCACGGATTGGACTGGGATTGTGAACGGTTAAGGTAGTTGGTCACGGATTGGACTGGGGTTGTGAACGGTTAAGGTAATTGGTTACGGATTGGACTGGGGTTGTGAACTGTTAAGGTAGTTGGTTACGGATTGGACTGGGATTGTGAACTGTTAAGGTAGTTGGTCACGGATTGGACTGAGATTGTGAACTGTTAAGGTAGTTGGTCACGGATTGGACTGGGATTGTGAACTGTTAAGGTAGTTGGTTACGGATTGGACTGGGATTGTGAACTGTTAAGGTAGTTGGTCACGGATTGGACTGAGATTGTGAACTGTTAAGGTAGTTGGTTACGGATTGGACTGGGATTGTGAACGGTTAAGGTAGTTGGTTACGGATTGGACTGGGATTGTGAACTGTTAAGGTAGTTGGTTACGGATTGGACTGGGATTGTGAACTGTTAAGGTAGTTGGTCACGGATTGGACTGAGATTGTGAACTGTTAAGGTAGTTGGTCACGGATTGGACTGGGGTTGTGAACTGTTAAGGTAGTTGGTTACGGATTGGACTGGGATTGTGAACGGTTAAGATAGTAAATTCCGGATTGGACTGGGGTTGTGAACTGTTAAGGTAGTTGGTCACGGATTGGACTGGGATTGTGAACGGTTAAGGTAGTTGGTTACGGATTGGACTGGGATTGTGAACTGTTAAGGTAGTTGGTCACGGATTGGACTGGGATTGTGAACGGTTAAGATAGTAAGTTACGGATTGGACTGGGATTGTGAACTGTTAAGGTAGTTGGTTACGGATTGGACTGGGATTGTGAACTGTTAAGGTAGTTGGTTACGGATTGGAGTGGGATTGTGAACTGTTAAGGTAGTTGGTTACGGATTGGACTGGGATTGTGAACGGTTAAGGTAGTTGGTCACGGATTGGACTGGGATTGTGAACGGTTAAGGTAGTTGGTCACGGATTGGACTGGGGTTGTGAACGGTTAAGGTAATTGGTTACGGATTGGACTGGGGTTGTGAACTGTTAAGGTAGTTGGTTACGGATTGGACTGGGATTGTGAACTGTTAACGTAGTTGGTTACGGATTGGACTGGGATTGTGAACGGTTAAGGTAGTTGGTTACGGATTGGACTGGGATTGTGAACTGTTAAGGTAGTTGGTCACGGATTGGACTGGGATTGTGAACGGTTAAGATAGTAAGTTACGGATTGGACTGGGGTTGTGAACTATTAAGGTAGTTGGTCACGGATTGGACTGGGATTGTGAACGGTTAAGGTAGTTGGTTACGGATTGGACTGGGATTGTGAACTGTTAAGGTAGTTGGTTATGGATTGGAGTGGGATTGTGAACGGTTAAGGTAGTTGGTTACGGATTGGAATGGAATTGTGAACGGTTAAGATAGTAAGTTACGGATTGGACTGGGATTGTGAACGGTTAAGGTAGTTGGTTACGGATTGGACTGGGATTGTGAACGGTTAAGGTAGTTGGTTACGGATTGGACTGGGATTGTGAACGGTTAAGGTAGTTGGTTACGGATTGGACTGGGATTGTGAACTGTTAAGGTAGTTGGTTACGGATTGGAATGGGATTGTGAACGGTTAAGGTAATTGGTCACGGATTGGACTGAGATTGTGAACGGTTAAGGTAGTTGGTCACGGATTGGACTGGGGTTGTGAACGGTTAAGGTAATTGGTTACGGATTGGACTGAGATTGTGAACTGTTAAGGTAGTTGGTCACGGATTGGACTGAGATTGTGAACTGTTAAGGTAGTCTGGAGTGGATCAGGCTGGGAGTGAAAACCCTCATGTAGCTGATTCAGCTTGCAGCAGGAGTGGTGTGCATGTCTGCTGTCGTGTCAGCTGGGCCGATTACAGTGTCAGTGTTATTCCAGTTCCCCTCAGCAGAGGCTGGAGAGGTTTGAACAGAAAACAGTGTTTACTGGGGCCTGGCCATCTGCCAAGCGGCTGTTTCCATTCTCACACTATGCTTGTGGATGTCGTGCTCTCTTCCACACTTATTCGTCTTTTTTTTTCTTTTTTTTTACACAAACACACTCTCACACCCACCACATTTTCAGTCTCTGTCTCCATCTCAACACACACACCTCTGTCTCACTTCAGTGGGAATCTCTGCTGGTGACTGGACTTCCTGGGTAATAGATCCTTCACCGTGTATCGTACCCAGTAGGTCAGGATGTTGTTTATTGTGAATTTTCATTCTTTTAATTATTATTACAAAGTGTCCTATTCAAATATCACATATGGCCATTTTAATAAAACCTCTTACAGATCTTGATGTTTGTTGTTGATATTAATGCCCACTCATAGGATTTTATAGTAGCATGCATTTATTATGGATCAGCTTCCAAGAAGCCAACAAGGTTGACCACCTTTCCCAGTTATTACTGGTTGTCGGCCAGTCTGTTTATTTGATGTTTGTTAACATCAGTTCCTAATACTTGAAATATTGAATAAAACATCTAAAAATACCTACTTTAAAAGATCTACAGTACATCTGTTACGAGTTTACATGTGTTCAATAATCCGATCATAATCTGATTTCTGCAGTTATCAGATTATACAAATGGTCCTGTAGAGAGCACACTCTGATATCTTAGATTGGAGTAAGATCTAAAGACCCGATCTAGAAATCTGATTAAGAAATCCGATAAAGAGGCTGGAGTTTAGCTCAGTAATCAGATGTCTCAGCGCTGTGAGCTCTTACTCTGATTTCTTTCTGATTTCTCAGTCTGAGCTTGTCCGAAAACAGACGGCGAAACTGGAAATAAGCGAGCCACGTCACGAAATGCGAAACGCAGCAAACACTGTTGGAGCCACACTGAAACCAAATATGAGATAAAGGATGTAAATATTCTTCGTCTTCCAGATGATGCATGTTCAAATTTTCAGGTAAAGCGCTACAACATGATTTTCGAGTTTTACGTCGCGTTTACGTCGCATCTTCTTCTGTGACTTTATCGGCTGGTTGTAGAGCAGAAATCTGATTGCTGTCTGACTCACGTAGACCCAGAGTTTCTTCGGTATCAGATTGCTCAAGTGCAGGCAAACGTGTCGATCGGATTACTAGCAAAATCTGATTAAGTGCACGTAAACACACTTGCATTTAACGATCGTTTTGACTGGAAACGGAGAAAAATTAGGGGTCTCTGACTTTTGCACAGCAGTCTAGATCTACACTATAAGTTACTTGCACTTCAAGAGCAAACAGGAAGAAACCACAAACTTTATCACTGCATTAGAATGAAAACGCCACATCACATCGAGGAAGCCCGTTGCCATGTCGATTTGATGGCTATGGCAATTGGCAGTCGTGCGCGTGATCTAATGCACTGAATCTTCTATCAGGAGGACGTACGTGATTAGAATCGGCCTCAAGCCGCAACCAAATCGGACACCAAGCACATCTAATCAAATTTCCTGGACTCCTTTTTTCCCGCGGTTAATTACGTTGCATATTTATTGACATCTTTCAGCTTTTGTGCTGTTGATCAGTTGCAGTTTATCACTGCAGTCACACTGCAGCTCAGAATAATCATCATTATCACTGATCTGGTAGGTGTTGTTACTATGTATTAGAATGAGCGAGAACTGGAGGCCTAACATGTCTTCATCAGTCCTTCAAATGGCGCGGAAGCTCTGGTTCAGGTACCGACGGAACGAGATCGGAGGCGAATAAACTGACCCACTCTGTTCGTGGAGGGTCGATGGTCCGGATGCTGATCAGGGTGTGAGGGTGCGGTTTGTATTAGTGATGTGGGTGCATTTGATCTTCAGGGTTCCTGTTTCTGTTGATCAAATCATCTACGGTACTGTGCAAACATCAGAGACCTTTCGTCTATTCCGTTTACAGCCATCGAGTGCGTTTCATTTTCTGCATCAGGGGGGAAAATATAAATAAATAAATACAGAGAACATGCAAAAATTTGGGCACCCCAGGCCCAAACACACTTTGCTGATTTTCTTACAGGTTACAGCTGCTGTCTATTTCCTGAATAAGCTAAATCGTCTACAGAGAACATCATTGTGGTGACATTTTCCTGCCGTTTCTATTTATTTGTTTGCAACGCTTGAAACGTATTGAACGTGGTCCATTTGAGATTTTATGATTTCATTTTTGGCCCAATGTGGTGGTAAACCTTAAATAGCAAAGGTGCAGCGAAATATGCAGTTTTTCTGTAGAGGCTCGACCTGATTTTCCCCTAGAAAATCCAACGAAACATAAACCGACTTCTGCGTATGACTGTATGTTCAACAGAAAGCCTGAAACAGGAGCCTCGACATCTACACACAATTCAGCTCCTCAGAGAACCTGCAGACGCGCCTCCAAAGCTCAGTCTGAGAAGTTGGTTGATGATTCTCTGAACTAATCAAACCCATTCAGTGGTGCTGAGGTCTGGACTCTGGGGCGCTCAGTCCATCGTCCAGCTTCTTTGTTTGATGTGTCCGTCTCCTTTTCTCAGTGAGGTTCTTCTTAATCAGCTACACGTCCTTTCAGACCCTCAGCGCTGAGTGGTCTTCTCACAGTGGAAG
>NC_051221.1:2887612-2940112 GCF_015220715.1 Pygocentrus nattereri
CAGTTTTTCACGGTTCTCCACTGTTAAAAACTGTATTGTTTGTTGTTTACTGTATGTATATTATATTGTCTTGTGTTACAACAGAGGTGAACTGCATCTTATTGCACTGGACACAATTTCTACCAACATGTTGTGAGGCAATGAAAAAAATCATATATATACATACATTTATCGCTACTGTCCGAAGAAAACCTTGTACCTCCAGAATGGAAACATCACAGGAGGAGGAAAAAAACGGCTGTACTTTTAATGTCCGTCAATTTGGGCCGGTTCTTTTTGTCCATTCATCATGAAACTTATACATTAAAATGAACAAATTATGAAAAAAAATGTAACTGTCAAAAATGGAGATGACATATATATGTATGTATGTTCTTGGAACAAAACCTTGTATCTCCAGAATGGTAACTTTACAGGAGAAGGAAAAAACCTACTTTACTTTTAATGGAAGTGAATGGAAGACGGACGTTTTTCCGAGTCATTTTGAGCCGTTTATTTTGGTTTATTCATCATGAAATTTACACACAATGTACAGGGCAGCAGGTGTTTTCAAATTCTATCAAAAAGTGAAAAACGACAAAAAAGGAGATACACGGTTACATATATATATATATATATATATATATATATATATATATATATATATATATATATATAAATAAATACATGAGTAATTTTGGATCGTTTATGTTTGTCTATTTATCCTGAAATTTTGATGTCAAAATAAGGCAGAATACGAGGTTTTGTCTCGACAGCAGCGACATATACACATAATTTATCTACGACGCAACTTTCACCTGCTGCCGGTTTCTGTCTGTTATCCTGGCATTTCTGCCTTATTGGTCCACGTTGGACGTTGGAGGGCTGTTTGTAGACATGAGACGGTGGTGAGGGTCTCGGAAGACGTGTTTGTCCTAATAACGATTCAGTGTTTTCATTTAAAAGAGCAAGTCAAATGAAATGAGGAGACCCTTCCTAACAAGTTCATTGAGTAATAAACAGATTATTGTCCTGTTAACTTGCTACTACAGGTTCAATGAACTCAACATTTCAAGGCAATCAGCTGACGTCATTTTTACAGTGGATGACGAGCTTCTTTCGTTTTTCCGAGGTCCGAACCTCATCGCTGTGGTTTCTGATGAACTGGAATTTTAATTGGCCTTTTTTTTAATAGAATCTTCAGTTCGACTTCATTTGTCCTTTTGGTTTATTTTTTAAGACTTCAGTACTGAAACTACACTGTAGCTGTCGTTTTGGGTCGGCCAGTGACAAACACTGGTGAGTCTAGCCCACTTGGCCCTGCCGTCCTGGCGGAGGGGCCTGGGGTGTTGGGGGGTGTTGAGGGGTGAGGGGTGGTTAATTAACTGACAGAGGGTGAGGTCTAAAAGCTGGTCTGGGTGTTCTGGGTTAATGGGTTTTGATGGAACGATGGATTTGATGATAAATTGTGTCAGAATTCATTCGGACTCAAACAGACACTGCCGAACTGGAAGTGCAGTGCTACTGTCAGAGGAGCTGAGTTTAACTGAGTGTAAGTGTCCATGTATTTGGGTGTGTGTACAGCTGTAGAGTGTCTGTAAGGATGTGTTATAAGACTAGAGCCCAAAACTGGAAGAGACCTGCCAGACGTGCAACTGGGATTCAGGAAAGGCAGCAGAACAAGAGCAAGAGCTTTCAGTGCTGAGGTACGCTGGGTGCCTGTTAGGAATGAAGGTTCTGCTCAGGTGCATTTCTCGTTCATCAAAGTACAAACAGTGTAAATGTTCCCTCAAAGGTTCTACAGTGGTTCTTAGGTCCTTGTTTGTACCTTTTCATAACCGAATGTTTTAAAACAGAGCAGTAGAGTAAAAGCCTGGAGGCGAGGCGAGGCGAGGCGGGGTGTGTGGATTCAGTCCAGCTTAGAACAGATCATTTCAGGGGATTATGGTTCAGTTATGTTCCCTGACTGAAGGGACTGAGATGGAGCCTTGAGGGTTCCACCCCAGTGACAGGAGGGCTGTACCTGGAAATTGTTTGTTGTTGGCCGAGCAGCTGCATCCAAGCCTTACATCACCAAGCGCAATGCAAAGCGTGGAATGCAGTGGTGTAAAGCGCCGCCACTGGACTCTAGAGCAGTGGAGACGTGTTCTCTGGAGTGACCAATCACGCTTCTCCATCTGGGAATCTGATGGACGAGTCTGGGTTTGGCGGTTGCCAGGAGACGGTACTTGTCTGACTGCATTGTGCCGAGTGTAAAGTTTGGTGGAGGGGGGATCATGGTGTGGGGTTGTTTTTCAGGAGTTGGGCTCGATCCCTTAGTTCCAGTGAAAGGA
This sequence comes from Pygocentrus nattereri, assembly GCF_015220715.1. Taxonomy (NCBI): domain Eukaryota; kingdom Metazoa; phylum Chordata; class Actinopteri; order Characiformes; family Serrasalmidae; genus Pygocentrus; species Pygocentrus nattereri. The sequence goes on from NC_051221.1 coordinate 2,889,925, forward strand.
ACTCTTAAAGCTTCAGCACCAAGAGATTTTGGACAATTTCACACTCCCAACTTTGTGGGAACAGTTTGGGGACGGCCCCTTCCTGCTCCAACATGACTGAGCACCAGTGCACAAAGCAGGTCCATAAAGACACGGATGAGCCAGTTTGGTGTGGAAGAACTTGACTGGCCTGCACAGAGTCCTGACCTCAACCCCATAGAACACCTTTGGGATGAATTAGAGCGGAGACTGTGAGCCAGGCCTTCTCGTCCAACATCAGTGTCTGACCTCACAAATGTTCTTCTGGAAGAACGGTCAGAAATTCCCATAAACACTCCTAACCCTTGTGGAAAGCCTTCCCAGAAGAGCTGAAGCTGTTATAGCTGCAAAGAGTGGGCCGACATCATATTAAACCCTATGGATTAAGAACGGGACGTCACTCAAGTTCATATGCGTGTGAAGCCAGACGTGAATACTTTTAAAAATAATATAAATCTATACACCAATCAGGAATAACATGACCATAAAACACGTCAGTGTTATTGCAGTGCTGGGAATGTTAAGCGTAGAAACTAGGAGGTGGTCATAATGTCACGTGTGTGTATATATAGAAATATATTCTCTTCAGTCAAGATTTGATTAGCAAATTCTGGAAGTTGACGTGATGAGAACTTGACGCAATGGGTTATTTTAGAATCTTCTACAGCTCAGTTCATCTGAAAGCATCTGCCACGTCTTCAGGTTTATTTACAGCTTCGTGCTGATTATCAGAAAACTGTGAAGTTGTACAGGATGAGCAGGTTAGAGTCGTTTTGTACACTTATCCGCACTCAAACTAGCTTAATGACATTAACGACATTCCCTGCACGCATTGCTGCTACAGGAACAAGGCCATGTACCTCCAACATGGAACTTTACACCAGACGGAAAAAAAAAAACATGCCATAAATTTCCATGTCATTTTGGACCTTCTCTGTTGGTCCGTTCGTTATGAAACGTGGAGACAGCGTAAAGAGCAGCTGGCGCTTTCAAACGGGGTAACAATCTGTTTGGTCTGCTCCAACGGCAACAATATTCGGACACATACACGCCGAACAGTCGTGTAGAAAAGTTTCAACACCCCTGATAAAATTCCATGTGCACTCCTGTTACGAAGAACGCGCCTAAATACGGCATCTCTGCAAATTTTAGCGCACAATTTGTGTTTATTTGCATCATCGTGTTATGTTATGCGTTTCATTTGTTTATTATAGTTGTAGTTTATTTCATACGGCCCATTTTTATATCTATATTTTTTTGTTTTACGCAAAGAAAGAAAAGAAACATAGTGAATCCAGGGCCCTGCACTCTTAACAAAACCTGGCTCTTCAAGGGTTCTTCGGTAAAGGGAATGCTTCTACGTAGAACCATGCTTAAACGGTTCTTTCCCAGGTGAAATGGTTTGTCAGAAGGTTGGTGAATGCGTTCTATATGGTTCTGTATATACGTATGATATGAACATGGTTCCCAAAGGGGTTCTGTTGTTGAAAGTTCGGCTTTTATTGCCATTCGTTTGCAGGGCTGCCCAAACGGCCCACGCGCCTGTGTGTCCTGTACGTGTGCGCCGTGTTCTTTGGCCCGTGAGGCTCCGTCGGTAGCCGAGTCACTGAGTGCTCTGCTCTCCTCCTTCTTCTCCTCCTTCTTCTCCTCCTTCTCTCTGTTTACTTCACACCGAGCTGTTGGGCTCGGCACACGGGAAAAAAGGAAAATACAAAATAAGATAAATAAATGAAATAAACTGAGCTTTAACCTGCAGCCCGGCCCCCACCGGCCCTTCAGCGGAGAGCAGGCGGCTCTGTATTCATTTAAAGACGAGAGAGCGAGGGAGGGAGAGAGAGAGGGAGAGAGAGAGGGAGAGAGAGAGAGGCTGGTTTTTTTAGCGTTGGGTGCTATGCCTCATTATCACGTCGGCGCTGTTCCTGTAGGTGTGAAACAGGCCTATTGTTAAACGAACAGTGAAGAGAGAGAGAAATAATAATCAGCGCTTTAATAAAAGTCTGTCAGACGGGGCCGGGAGCTCGACGCCGGACGCTTCGGTGGGAAGCGCTGGCCACTTAAAGGAACAGATCAGCGAAGGAAAAAAAATCTAATTTACACGTTTTTTTCCTCCTGCAGCCATGAATTTAGTCCGTCAGCCAAGTCTGAACTGCGCTCATTCGGTTTTAGCACTGGAGCTAAAGTAGCTAAGATGTAATGGGAGCTAACGGCCCACCAATTAGCGTTGTCCAAACCCGGTTTGTCTCACGGCGAAGTGAAGGTGGAAAAAGCCTCCATTCCGGCGCGCTTAGCAGTTTAGCAGTGGCTGGGTCATTTGCCGTAGACGTCTAGTCCAGCCCCAGACTGACCTACCATTACATCCATGCCAACCAGGAGCTCTGAATCTCCTGCCTCACGCCAAGCTGACTGAGGTCGGTGCTGGACGCTCGCAGTACGCTGGCGCTTGTTGAGTGTTTCAGAGCTTATAACATGTGCCTGTGAAGGGTTGCTGGGTGGGTCATCTTCAGAGTGGAGGTGGCTTTTCTTTTGGTTTTGTTCTAAGGGCCATCGTTTCTGGTGTTGGGTTCCCACCAACCTTACAGACCTTCTGGACCATGATGTTCCGTGCTCAGCATCTATCAAATGATTGTTCTTCGGTTCTGCAGGAACGACTTCGACAGCTGCTAAGAAACCATCGGTCAGTCCTCTCAGGACGGCAGTGGATGTCGTCTGCGCTTCATATGATTTCTTTGGAGCTTTCTATTGCCTGGAAGACGGCGCTCCAACCTGTGGAACGTTTACTAGGCCCTCGCTGGAGTTACCCATTTGTTTTTGTCTTTGTATGTTTATTTATTTACTTATTTCTTTTTGTCTCACTTTTGTTTTCATGAAGCTACGTTCCGAGACGTGTACGTGGGCGTATCTGCGTCTGAAACATGGAGCTGGGGAGGGAAAGGGGATGTTCTCTGTTCTTGTGTCGTATGTCTGCCAACGTAAGTTAAAAGGCAATAAAACAGTCGTCCAAAAAACAAAAGAGTGGATGCAGGTTTGTAGCAGTTCACTGTTAATCTCGCACAAAGAGCAACGTGAAAACTTGAAGTTTCTACACAGAAAGACTCCGAATTGGCCGAGTATCCTTCCGGGTTTAGCAATATCATGATGCTGTTGTTGGAACCAAACCTCACATCTCCAAAACAGTAACTTTACAGGAGAAGGCAAAAACCTACTCTACTCTGAATGGAAGTCAATGGAACCAGAATTATTTCCGGGTCATTCTGGGCCGTTTCTTTGGGTCCATTCTTCATGAAATTTACACACAATGTAAAGAGCAACAGGCGTTTTCAAATGATGCCAGAAACTGAAAAACGAGGTTTTCTTCCGACAGCAAGCGGCGTATGACATCAAAAGTCTGTTTACAAAAGCTTAAAACACGCCGTTACTTCTCGTTACAATATGTAAAAGTGGCGCCATGGAAACAGCAACTTGTAGAAGCTCTTAAGTAATTCTAACTGGGACCTTCAAAGTGGGTTTTCCCACTTTAGAGGTTGGAATCCTCTGTCTTGTTCTCGAACGTAGCATAGGACACCGCTAAAACCAGCGATCCTCCCTTTACACCCTTCAGTGCTGAAGTATGAAGCTCCACCCCAACACAGCCAAAGCAGTCGTGCTATTGGTCAGCAGTCCAAGCTCACCTATCACTTGGTGTGCTCGGTTTACCCGCCTGCTCGTCCGGGTCAGTGGAGTCGCCGGTTCCGACGTCTGATCTACTAAAGATCTATCAGCCACCAGAAGCTGCTGTAGCTGCTGGTATTGAGGACGAACCGTCACTCGTGGATTCAGAGGGTGACCTTCAGTTCTACCGTTCTTCCTGCAGTGGCATTTGTAGGCGGGGATTTAGTGATTTTGGGGCCCAACGTTCCTAAAAAAAGATGGTTCTTCAAGGGTTCTTTAGGAAAGGGAATGGCCATGAGTTCTTTTTTTTTGAAAACAGTTCCATGTAGTACCAAAAAGGGTTCTTCTATTATCACAAATGTGACCAAAGCACATGTAGAAAGAATGTCTAGTCAGTAAACTTAATGCGTCTCATTGCTCATGAGGTCGTACTAAAGCACTTTGGTAACTTTATGGTGTAAAACTTTCTCACAATTTTTGTATTATTTAAGGTAAAATAAGCAAAATGAATGAATGAATGAATGAATCTGCTCATGGAGTGAGATCATTTGCACAGAGGGAAGTAGAAGTGGTGAGGTAGCGTTAGTATCGTACTCGTTAAAAGTGGCTTCTGTACTAAAATCGACATCTACCATCTGTTTTGGCTGAATAAGAAATTTGGACCGTTTCTTTTGGTCTGCTGATCATAACATTTTGAATTTTTGTTCCTTTTTTCCACACAAAATGTGAAAAATCACCAAACTGCAGATTGTTTACCATCAACCTGTACGGTCCATCTGATTTGTAGTTTCATGGGCGTCCTAGTGCCCCGACCGGCCCTGAGTGTTTATATAGATATGATACAACTTATGACTTACGACTAATCTTGTCGTAATAAAATAAAAACACATCGCCTCAAACCGTGAGAACACCGTACCTATAAGACACAGTCAACACATTAACAACAAGACAGTGGACTCGTTAGGCATTGCGAATGAAACACACACACACACACACACACACACTGCCCTGCACTACACCAATAAGAGTCCTTGGGCAAGACTCCCAACACCGCCTTGGCCTCCCTGTGTAAGCTGATCAAACTGTAAGGCTCTCTGGAGAAGAGCGTCTGCCAAAATGCCGTAAATGTAAATATGCAAATGTCTCGGGTGGTCCTCTTGGTTTGGGATGTCTTCTGGGGGTGAAACGCGTAAATCCTCTTTCTGACTGAACTGCCAGTTTAACGGGCGCCGCTCTCCCTCGTCCGCCGCCGCCGTCGGGGTGTGTTTTTTATGTTGGAGTGTCTTAATGTTTGAGTGCGTGTTTTGCGTCTCACTCTAATTTTAGGGTGCTGCCACGCGCCTCTCCAACGGCGACCCGCTGAGCCCCGCCCACACCGCCCTGCCCAGGGAACGAATGAGCGGTGGGCGAAAAAAAAAGAGAAGAGGACGGGGAGAATAGGCAGAAAAGGGAAGAAAAGGAGGAAGGAGCGACAGCTTGCTTTGCTGAAGTGAACAATAGCAACAGTGTTCGGCGGGGGTCCTGGATTTACACCTCCGACTCTGCCTCCACACATCAACAACTTACAAAATAGATCCCCCTCTTTCTCTTTTTTCTACGCAGCGCATTGTTTGTACGTATCGCAATTACAGATTGAATCAGTGGAGTAATAGATTTAATGTGGACGGCTGTTATAAAACAGTGTTTTACAAAAAAATCTCTATATTTATAAATTCAAACTTGGAACAACGTCTGGTTCCATTGACTTCCAATAAAAGTAAAGTATCTTTTTCCCTCCTCCTGCAAAGCTGCTATTCTGGAGCTACGAGATACAAATACATTCGTTCAATTAGTGTTTCTATGCCAGTGTGTGCGCCTCGGGTTTTTTTATTAAATAATAGATTTTTATCAACTCGTTTTATCATCTGACACCTGCTGTCGCTAATCACTACTTTATTGTGTTCAATCCGGCGCTGCTGATTAAATATAATAAATGCGTGACGTCTGGAAACGTCCAGCAGAAATCTAGAACCCAGTTTTGTTCTTCAAACCAGCTCAGCTATTTTATATACTGTTATTTTAGGGTTCAAATTGTCCTACAATTTTATTTTCCACATTTAAAATGTTTTTTCTTTCAGTTTCTTTTTGTTTTTCTTGGACTTTTTACCCCGTTTCGTGTGGCTTGTTTCGTTAACTGCTATTGCACTATTTTGCAACGTGTAGTACGTCTACTAGACCCCCGGCTATCATAACAGCGGCTAATGGACACCCTAAAAATAAACAACCAAAATAAACCAAGAGAAGCGGTTTTACACCCTGTCTGTACTGTATTTATACAGTCATGTGGAAAAGGCAGAACACTCTCTTTGTTAAAAAAACACCTAAATTTGGTATTTTTGCTAATTTTAGTGAACCATTTTTATTTATTTGCAATATAGTACACACACACACACACACACACACACACACACACACACACACATATATACTGTAATAAAATCTAATGCAAACACACCTCAACTCATCAACTCAACATCAGCTGACAAGTAAAGAAATTCTAAGCTGAAATCCAATTAAACCGATGATGAAGGAGTCGTTTCTGCTCTGACGCACTGACCTCAGGCTGACCTCTAGAAGAAGAGGTCAGATGAAGGGCGAAGGGGCGAGAAAAGCGCAGTAAGGGGACAATAAGACCTTCAGCGGTGTAACCTGAGCGATGTGCAGGTTTACACGCCCTAAGATCGGAATAAACCCCTTTAAATGCTCAGTGCTGCATATTTAGCCGTGGGTACTCTCGTATGGTAATGTAGACTCAGGTGTATGAAACCTTGGATTAACCCTTTCATCACCAGCAGCTGTTAAATCAGCTACAGTCTAAGCATGGATGCCGTACAGATGTGATATTAGCCTATTAGAAGAATATCATCATATAGTTCTCCACGCGTTAGGTTTCCTCTATTAGTGTCGCTTTTATTTCTTGCCTGTAAGTTGATTTAGACGGTTCATATTCTTGTTTGTCTGCATTGGAGAGGACTGTATGATTCTTTTTAAACTAAAAAATAAATGTAAAAAATGGAAAACTGAGGCAAAATGCGCGGCGACTGGTGAAGAAACCGATTAAAGTGATGAAATCTTGTACATTTCTTGTATTTCTTTGTCAACAGTGTTTACTGGCACAGCCCCTGCTGTTCAAAGTGCATGAAATTTTTTATACTCTAATTCCAGATGAAATTTCTCTTTTGTGAAAAATCAGCACTCCGGCATGAACAAAACACCATGTTCACTATAAACAATTAAGGGCTAATTTTAAGCCCTGTGATTTTATTTGATTTGAAAAATTCAGTTACACAGTGCGGACAAATCGGTTCCTATCCATGTTAAAGTGTTCCACAGATGCAAATTTGATTAATATTCCATTCATATTAATGCACATTTCTGCATCGATCGCTTCCGTTTTGTTGCTGCCAGCCTGGCTGACAGTGGGGAAAAAAACAATGACCCATTTAGGATCATTTTGACCCATACAATATCGAGATTTCATGAAAACCACTTAATATTAGTTTAGTAGAGAAATGCCACACAAATTTCCACTCAAGCTCAAGCAAATTCATAAACACTTTTTGAGTGGAATGTAGAGTTGAGTGGGCCCTTATGGTCGCTATCTTAACTAGCCTCAGCTAACTTAGGTCATAGCTTACTTAGTCCCATAATGAATAGTAACTGCCAGCTAACTAAATGTACTCAAGGTTTGTGCCATATCAAATAAGATACACTGGCCCTCTAAAAAGAAAACTCTGTTTTATTACTGAAATGTCTGGTCAACTCTGTGGGGTACCGTTTGTTTTGCCTGCTGTTTTCTGAGTAATTCCAGTAAATCAGAGGTGTGGACCTGAGAGTTTTTTTTGTGAGAACGCTCCATGTTACAATGGTGTCAGAAGTGGGATCTGAACTCAGGCCACCCAGCTGCACAGAAAACTAAATCTGACATTTGGTGATCATGGGCATTCATTTCATCGACACGATGTACTCGATACAACTTGAATGCAGCATTATTGTCATTGGAAAACATTAGCCTACCAACTGAATTACGTATCTAACCTAGCTTACCAAACAAACTGCACTTGACATCGCCACAATGTACAATGTATTGTACGTTGTGCTGGATAAGATGTTATTGTTGAGGGCAAAATGTTTTGTTTTGTTTACATAAGGGTTTTTTCTTCTAGTTGAGTAATGTGTCTGGCTTGAGAGCCGTATTGGACCAATAAGTTGTGACTTTAATTTTCAGGAAGAAAAGGGTAAAAACAAGCAATAAATCTCAGACAATGATTTAACCTAATGAAAAATAACCAGTAACAATATGTTAGGGTAACTGTAATGAGCCAGTCTGTTGGGTTATTCATAGGGGCCACTTTAACGCAGTGTCTGTTCTGTTATATAGTGACCCATGTTACAGAAATGACCCAACTTGGGTTGTTTTCATTCCAATATTTTTTGAGTGACAATACTTGTGAAGTGAAATTGGTCCTATCCAGGCCTCTCCCACAAACGAGCCCTTCTGGGTGTACTTCTTTTGTTTTGTGTGATAGTGCTAATGTAAGGATGGTGGCCAATTTGCCTCACTCCACCCTGCCTCGTTACACTTAGCTACAACAGCACAGTCTGGCTTGGTAGTGCAGCGTTTTACCCTGGAATCCCAACAATGTGCAGCAACTCTAAACGTCAGTTTCATTGCTATGTCGCAAATATGCCAGGCTCCAGTCCTCGTGGGCCCAAACACCGCACACTGCCTCATTAAATGCACCTGACTCGGCTCATCAGCTAATTAGCAAGGCCTGAATTCAGAGTGTGAGATGTGGATAAATGCTGCACTTTGGCCCAGAAGGTCCCCAGTTTGCCATGCCTGCTGGAACGAGTGTTTACTGTATGAAAGAACGGGTAGATTCGAGGGTAAAGCATCAAATGGGTAATATGTACAAACTCCAAATGTCAAAATATTAAGCATTTAATGGTCTTAACAACAAGTAATTAAACACAGCTCCAGCAAGTCAGTGTAGGAGAGCCACGGCCAGTCTTTTACAGAAAGAGGAGGCATCGTTGAGCCACCCAGCGCTGACGGCTTCAAACAGCTGAAAAACACTGCTGAGCTAGTTTGTGTTTAATGTGAGACCAGATATTTTCTAAAGGGATCAAACCTGGAATTTGACCAGCCAGCGAGGCCCATTTTCCTGGCACAGGAGCGTACGCTGCTACCTCTGCTAGTCTTGCCAACAGCTAGTCATAGTATATCCACTACAGCACTGGCACCCTCCCTTTTTCTGACCCCTCGCTCTGAACTCTGATGTCTTCGCCGGAGGCTACGAGACACCATTCACCTCTTTCTTCTCTCTTTTTCTTATTTTCTCCATTCTCTCTGCTTTACTCTCTCTCTCCCTCTCTCTTTCTCTCTATCTGAGCGCTTTGGGCAGATGCTTCTCCCCCCCGTCTCCTCCCCTCCCTTTCTCTTTCACTCTGTCGCTCTTTGTCCTCTTTAATTGAGTGCGCTGCTGTGTGTAAAGGCGCTTTAATGGTGATTGAAACAGAGCGAATGCTGGAGGTTAAATATGTTCTTAATGCAGCCGCTTAATCCCTTCATTACTGATCAGCGAGAGAGGCTGAGTGGGGCTATTAATTAGAGAGAGAGGGAGAGAGAGAGAGAGAGAGAGAGAGAGAGAGAGAGAGAGAGGTTAAAGACCCAGAGAGAGCTGAACGCTGTGCGAATTGCATTAAAGTGTGTTTTATGCTACTTTTCTGCCGCTAGCGAAGATTTACACAAAGCTCCGTTCAAAAAAGTTGGGCCAGTGTGCGAAATGCCAGTAAAAACAGAAAGCAGTGATTAGCGACTTCTGTGAAATCTGTGGTCAAAGCAGTCAAAGCAGCGCAAAAACGTACTATTTGACGTTTTACTGTATAAAATGTATTTTTTGAATTTGTTTTGTTTACATAAGGTCATTGCATATTTGATGCCTTCCAAAAAAGTTGGGCTCAAATGACCCGCTGTGACGTCACCTTTCCTTTCAACAGTGCCCTTGTTAAAAGAAGCGCATGCATCCCTGAAAAAGATGTCATCTAGAAGGCAGCACACAGATGTGCAGGTTTCCCACTAATCCCCCCACGCACCAAGGTGGATGCTGGATTTTGGACTTTTGTATCAGTCCTTTTCTTCTTCGCCCACAACGTTCACAGCGTATTTCTAACAAACACACCGTCGTAAATAATCTGAGAGGTGGACTCTTTACACAACAGTACACGCTTCCACAGCGCATGTCAGATGTGTTCGTTTATTGAAAACAGTTTATTCCCAAACCCATGTGGTGATATCATCACAGCAGGTATCCTAGTCTCTGTTTTCCCTCAATCTTTTCGTGCTATGCAGTATAGAAGGTGCCATATCTCAAATTCCTTCAATCACGTTATTCTTAAACGGCTGGACTACTTGTTGATGCATTTTTTGGCAAGGCGGCAAGTCTCAACCCATCCTCACTCATAAAGGACTGGGCCTTTCCTGGACTCTTACTCTTAAGCCTTATATCAGGGTTTTTTTTTTTTTTTAATGTTTTAACATAAGACCTCTGGTCTTAAACCTTGATTTGACCTCTGGTCTTAAACCTTGATGTTTTTGGAACAACAATGTTCGGAATGAGCTTATATTTACAAAAAACACAATGAATTTGATACGGTTAAAGATTAAACACCTCGTTTTTCTTCTGTTCTTATCTAAATACAGCGCAAAGTGGATTTACTAATCACTGCTTTCTGATTTCATTTGCATTAATTAAGTATTTTAAATATAGGATTCTGTTATTTGCTGCTTTAGGAACTTAAGAGTCACTGTGTTAGTGAACTGAGAGTTCAGAGAGAGAGAGAGAGAGCGAGAGCGAGCGAGAGAGCGAGCAAGGGACAGAATGGATGAATAGAGTGCTGGTTGTGTATTCAGCGGCTCTGCTGAGCAGTTGTTGTTCTTTCTGTTTGTCTTTCCGCCTCATTTCCCCCCTGAAAGAGGACGGAGGGATGGAGGCTGGAGGTGGAAAATTAATGATGGACAGATTTGGGAGGCGGAGGAGAGTCACTCCTCCACTTTGGGGGAAACGAGGCAATGATAGATTTTTGATGGGGCAGGGAGTCATGAATAACAAGAAATCAATTGGAGGACGAAATGGGACGCTTGAAAGGAGCAAGAGAACGGGTGAGAGAGAGAGAGAGAGAGAGAGAGAGAGAGAGAGAGAGAGAGAGAGATTAGGGTTTAATGTTTCAATCATTACTTTACACATAGTCCTGCATAGAGGCTTATTATTTCATTTGTCATGATTTTGACAGTTGTTTTGACTGTTTTTCAATAAACAACTGTTAAAAATATAAATAGCAAAATCTGCTATTTATTCTGTTTAAACTGCTTATTTAATAACATTTTATACCACTTCAGTGTTGTGACTGACTACAATGTACTGCTGCTGTCATTTATTTGTGATGGAACATATTAAAATATATATATATACTTAAAGATGAAACCGGGTCGAAACCCAAATGTAAAGAAGAGCTAATTTGTCTTGTCAACAAAAATCAAACCACCTTGGGCGGCTGAAGATTTCATGGCTATTAAACATGTGACAGGATGTGCTGCTGTACTAGTGTAGGCTAAAAATACGACAGAGTTACAGACTTAACTCAGACTCCCTTCGCTCTGCTTTCAGCTTCAGCTGCCGCTGCTTTTCTCACATCTCCAGCAGGAACCTTATAATAATAATAGTAGATCAGTTTCTTGTAAAATGTCTCTCAATGTTCGACTTTCTACGAGGCTGAAGTCGCTTCTCATTTGCCACCTTCTTGCTCCAGTTTCTTGTTCCACTATTTAAGGTGCAGCAGGGGAATTCAAAGAGACGCCGACTTCATCTTTGTGACTTCTTAGTGTTTGTCGGTTTCTCTTTTTCTTACATTAAATGTATCAGGAAACCAGCTGGAGTGATTCTAAACACAAACAAGTCCGTTGTGCGTAAAGGACCCGTCAAGTTTGTGGCAAACACATGGCACATGGGGCTCCTGGGTGCTGGTCCTATCGTCAGGAGGTTGTGAGTTCCATCCCAAGTGATGCCACAGCCATCCGTGTCTGGAATTCCTATAGGCTGTGTCTAGGAGGGGATGGTGGTCCTTCTTAACCCCCTTTTATGGTCAGTTTTATGTAAAACTACATGAGCTGTGGATAACTGTTAAACCTCTTTAAATACCCCCAGCAGGAAGGTTTCTGAAACTGACGCATACTGTTGGGGGAAGGGGTTCAGAGCATACATTATGTTGCAGTGCATGCTGGGGCTTGTAGTGCAGCTCATGGTGAAATGAGCTAATGTTCAAAGAAGATTAAAATAGGATTGTGCCACAGGCCTGACTTGGCCTTACGTTTGACACATGGGACCTCTGTTGGCTCAAAAGGACGTCTGTTAGCTAACGCAACAAAATTAGCAGTTAGTGTTCTCCTCCAAGTGTGTTCAACTCCAAACTCCAATGGCACTTTGAGAAGATGTGATGGAGCTACACCCGCCCAGCTTGGTAGCATCATGTGACTGACAGAGACCTAACTAGAGGGTGGAGGACTAAGGCCCAATCCCATTTATTATCTTTACCCCGACCCCTTGTTTTCGAGTGTTGCCCCTTGTTCCTGAGCTACAGGGCAGTGGTTGAGATCTTCCTCTGAAATGAGCCCCTCTAATAAAAGAGCATCACTTCATTAACAGCTACTAGCGCCGCCCTGTAGGCGACCCTGCCCGTCTGCAGGGACAGCAGAGGAGGGGAAAGTTCAGCTCCTCACTGCTGGGCTTTAGTTACATTTAGGGATCAGACGCCTTCAAAGAGGGGGGCAGTTATTTATTATCACCCCCCCTAATTCTTCAGTGATGTGAAGCTGAAGTCAGAGATTCTCCAGATTCTTGAGAATTTTCCTCTTTCCACCTTAAATGGAGCAGCAGTTACAGCCTGGTGCTTCAGGAGTCAGAGCTGCTGGACTATTTAAGGTTAAAGTTAGAAGATAAGATAGTGAGATGTCGGCATATGGTTAGTGGTTTTTAAAGCTTGTTATGAAGAAAAACGACCAAAATTCACTGAAACACCATTAAACTAAGATAAAACAGGCTTATCGTGATTTTTTAACAGAGAAAATTCTCACATTTGTGGGTTTCTTTGGTCGCTTGTTCTCCGTCTCGCTGTTTTTTTCTCTCTCTCATATCTCTCTGTTTGGAGTCTCTGAAAAAGCTCAGTTTGGAGGATCATGTAGCCCCAACACTTCGTCCCACCCCTCTATCTCAACAAGCATCAGGGCGCCCCACCCCTAGACGGGAAAGCGCAAACTGGAGGGGTAGGACTAAGTGGTAGGGGTTCGGGCTGAAGTGGGATTGGGCCTGAATTATATCTGACAATTTGGTAAAAATCTGCATTTATCACTTTTACACACAATTCTTGGCATAAAAATCTCTTTTTTTTCTTTTTTTCATTAGTTTGTTTTTACATCATATGAAACCTCCAGTCAGCCTTTACACTGCGTTAACATTTCAGGACGATGGGCCCACAGAAATGCTCCGCAATCAGGGAAATGTGGCTGCTTTAACTTTCCTTCTACTGTAATTGGAGATACAGAAAGATAGAGCCAGTCAGAGGCCTACAGTCTGGAATATGCAGGTACATTGGCTCACTGATGGTGATAAGAGTGATTACCTATGTGTACCTAGGTACTGAAATTCGGGATTGAATTGAATACTTAGTGATGAAGTAATGTGACTGGATAATGCATACAACAGCTCTTTAGCCAAAACCCGCGGCTTTGATTAGAAAAAATAGAAAAATATCTTTAGGTGCTGCAATTGAGGCTGAAGAACACACACACACGAACACACACACACACACACACACACACACACACACACACACACACACAGGTGGTATCACACACCTGACAGGTGTACCAGTCTGTCATGTGCTCTGTGGGTTTTTTTTTCTTTCCTCTGGACATTAATCGTGTTGCTCTTCACATAGATCTTTTGGAAGCTGAGAGTACATCTCATCCTCTCCTCCATCTCCCCTCCTCCTCTCTCCATCCCCCTCTCCCTCTCTCCTCTTCACTCCTCTCCCCTCACTCTCTCTCCCTCTCTCAGCTTTTCTCACTGTATATTTTAGCACTTTCTCTTAAGACTAGACTCGCCTTAATAAACACAGCCAAAAAATGAGAAGACTCGCACCGAGAAGTCTCTCTCTCTCTCTCTCTCTCTCTCTCTCTCTCCTCATGAACAGATCAGACATGTTGGAAGGAATGCACTTAATGGAGGAATTTCGCGCTGTATTTTAATATGTATTTTTCACACCTGTAAATGTCCTGTGTGATATTCCGGGTAACGTGTGTGTGTGTGTGTGTGTGTGTGTGTGTGTGTGTGTGTGTGTGTGTGTGTGTGTGTGTGCGGTAACGAACTCTCGTAGGGCCATGTATGCATAAATACGATATGCAAATTATGAGGTGACCTGTGTTATTCATGTGACTTTATGTTTTTTTTTTCTCAGTATTGAAGAATCATTTTCATAATTTATTTAAATTTCCAATTTACAGAAGTTGCATAAATTGTCATGTTATATAACGGAGGCCCTATGGAGCAGCGTGCCTGGGTCTGTTCCCTTTATAGTCTATCAGATATGTGACTTTTCTGCATGTGATGTTCAGGCAGCTTGTAGAAAATCAATCATTTTTATTTATATTTCTGACTTTAAAATTTATTCCAATTCACAGAATTTCCTGAAATTCTGTAGATCATTTCCTCCGTTCACCTGGCACAGTTTTACAGTAAATCCATTTACTTCGCAGAAATGGTTCCAGCCTTAAATCAGTGTTGAAATGGAAAATGCTATAAATTTGTACTGTAACTCTGTATATTCAACACTTAAGTCCGTTTCTGCCTTTCATCCTGACCTGATGACCTCAATAAAACTGCATTTGCTTTTTTGGTTCACCAACGCTAAACCTAACAATTTTCCACCGGTACCCAGGACTGGGGTTTGATTGACAGCTGTGTCATGTGCTTTTTTTCGGAAGGCTGTTTTTGCTGCTTGAATATTCACACTTTATAATGAGCAGCCCTCAAAAGCATAATAAGAATGTATTTCTATATTATGAAGGAAAAAAAGAGAAATATAAATAAACAGGAAATGTAATATTTAAACTGAGTACAAAGTCTAAAATTAAAACATATTTCTATTTCATAAGGAATAAAAAAACTGAAAATGTAAGGTATGAATTTAATATTAAAATCCAGGATGAGGACATAATTCTGTTTTATACTGAATAATAACCAAAAAAAAACACCCAGAAAATGTGAGTTTTACATTTAAAATAAATCCAGAATAAGGACATAATTCTGTTTTATACCGATTAATAACCAAAAAAAAAAACAACAAAAAGAAACAGAAAATGTGAATTTTACATTAAAAAACATTCAGAATAAGGACATATTTCTATATACTAATGAAAACTGTAAAATATATAATTTTGATTTAATAATTACATTCATAATTAGATTATTTTTCCATTTAATGAATAAAAAAATTAAAATCAAATGCAAATTTAAGGTTTAAATTCTACTAAAGAATGAGAACCAATTCTACATCATAATGGACCATTTTAAAAAGCATCATAAATCACTTCCAATTCTTTGTTATAATTAATGCCACCTTTATTAGACAAATAAAAAGGCATTTTACGTTGTTTATCATATCCAAATATCCATTATATCCCAAATTGTTACACACAGATGTGGAGTGTTTTGGAGTGACACTGTTTAAATGTAAAGGAATGAAGTTTAAGGTTCATGGAGACTGAGCTGGGCTGTTGAGTACAGCGTTCTCCACCGTTACTGCTCTAAATCATCATCTCCACGACCCTCCACAGCTTCTCCAGCCTGAGTTTGGAGTTCCTGCCTCCGTTTGGTGAAATATTCACGCATGGCTCGTGCTTCATTCCCACCGAAAGGCAGGAGTAAAGGAAGACTGAGGTCAGTGAGGATGCAGATTTAAGTGTTTGAGGATCTGAATGACCGAGTCCTCCGTTTGCAGAGATGATGGTGCAGAATGCTGAGGACCAAACAGACCGAACAGAAGCGTCTCACCTCCCACCCACCAGACTGGAGCTGAGCGATAACGAGGGGGATTAACGAGTCTGTGAACCGACTGTAATGACAATGAGAGAGAAGGGAGGACACTTTAAAGGCGTTTAAAACAAACGGGCCAGTAAAAAAGTAGAATAAAGATAAAACGGATGCTGAAATACTAATAACCCCAGTAACAATAGCAACAATAATAAATATAATTCTAGTTTTAACATCAGGTCTATTAACATTGTTGTTATTTTAAGTACTATTTTTAATAATCATTACAATTTTTATAATTCTAATGACTTCTTACTGTCATTATAACAATTTTCATATGTTTTGTTGAAGCGATATGGAAAATGCTTTGATGTGTTGCGCATATTGCGCGGATGACCTGACGCTGTTAAATATTTTCCTGTTTTGGGTTGAAGATCGTTATTTTGGTTCTCCTTCGTGTGTCTATTTTCATAACTCTACTCATCCGTCTGCTGCCACAGTCAGCACTAATTACAGAATCATAACGAGTGCGCGTTCACCTTCTCTGGAGAGGGGCAAGGAACATATGGATAATCAAAAAGAAACCATACGGCACACGCACACAGCCATGTGAATGTGAGAGTGTGTGCGTGTGTGTGTGTGTGTGTGTGTGCGTGTGTGTGTGTGTGTGTGTGTGTGTGTGTGTGTGTGTGTGTGTGTGTGTGTGTGTGTGACCGTGTGATTTTATACCTTTATAGTCATTTAAATTTTCCTGGCGGTTCATCTCAGCACAGCGTGAGAGAGTAGAGCAGACACAATCTGACATATTTTGGTTTTTGTTTAATAAATAATTGAATAAATAAGTAAAGGTTTTAGACCGAGATCAATAAAGACTCAGTGAAGACTGAGACACGAGCCGTAGCAAGGCTAAAAAGTCACAATTATCACGCTTAAATTTAGACAGTTTATTGTTTTGTTGATTTCCTAAAATCCAAAAACTATATTCTATCACAATAAAGAAGATTAACAAAATTACAATACATTTTCATCAACGTCTCAATAACACATGTATCACTGTTGTCAGAACAAAACGTTGTATCTCCAAAATAGCAACTTTACAGAAGAAGGAAATAACATCGTTCTTTTAATGTAGGTCAATGGAACCGGACGTTATTTCTAAGTCATTTTGGGCCGTTTCTTTTGGTCAATTCATCAAGAAAGTTACAGACAATATAAAGCACAACAGGCATTTTCTCCCAAAAAAATTCTCAACAATTCTCAAAAGTGGAGATACAAGTTTTTCTTCCAACAGGAGTGATATATATGTATATATGGCAACGGAGGACATGGTTAAGCCAACCCCACTGTATGGAGCCTGTATCCAGTTTTTAAGGTGCAAACAATGTAAATGTACTTTCAAAGATATAACACAGTCCTTAAGATCCAGTTGTGATACATTTTTATTGCTTGTCAAAAAGTACACATTAAATTATTAAAACAGAACAATAAAATAAAAAGCTTGGAGTGAAGACAAAGTGTGTGGAGTCAAATATGTTGGCAGTGATGTGAGGGACACCACTCCAGTGATGTGAGGGGTACCACTCCAGTGATGTGAGGGACACCACTCCAGTGATGTGAGGGATACCACTCCAGTGATGTGAGGGACACCACTCCAGTGATGTGAGGGACACCACTCCAGTGATGTGAGGGATACCACTCCAGTGATGTGAGGGATACCACTCCAGTGATGTCAGGGATACCACTCCAGTGATGTGAGGGATACCACTCCAGTGATGTGAGGGATACCACTCCAGTGATGTGAGGGACACCACTCCAGTGATGTGAGGGACACCACTCCAGTGATGTGAGGGATACCACTCCAGTGATGTGAGGGACACCACTCCAGTGATGTGAGGGACACCACTCCAGTGATGTGAGGGATACCACTCCAGTGATGTGAGGGATACCACTCCAGTGATGTGAGGGACACCACTCCAGTGATGTGAGGGATACCACTCCAGTGATGTGAGGGACACCACTCCAGTGATGTGAGGGATACCACTCCAGTGATGTGAGGGACACCACTCCAGTGATGTGAGGGATACCACTCCAGTGATGTGAGGGATACCACTCCAGTGATGTGAGGGACACCACTCCAGTGATGTCAGGGATACCACTCCAGTGATGTGAGGGACACCACTCCAGTGATGTGAGGGATACCACTCCAGTGATGTGAGGGACACCACTCCAGTGATGTCAGGGATACCACTCCAGTGATGTGAGGGATACCACTCCAGTGATGTGAGGGACACCACTCCAGTGATGTGAGGAACACCACTCCAGTGATGTGAGGGATACCACTCCAGTGATGTGAGGGATACCACTCCAGTGATGTGAGGGACACCACTCCAGTGATGTGAGGGACACCACTCCAGTGATGTGAGGGATACCACTCCAGTGATGTGAGGGATACCACTCCAGTGATGTGAGGGATACCACTCCAGTGATGTGAGGGACACCACTCCAGTGATGTGAGGGATACCACTCCAGTGATGTGAGGGACACCACTCCAGTGATGTGAGGGATACCACTCCAGTGATGTGAGGGATACCACTCCAGTGATGTGAGGGACACCACTCCAGTGATGTGAGGGATACCACTCCAGTGATGTGAGGGACACCACTCCAGTGATGTGAGGGATACCACTCCAGTGATGTGAGGGACACCACTCCAGTGATGTGAGGGACACCACTCCAGTGATGTGAGGGACACCACTCCAGTGATGTGAGGGGTACCACTCCAGTGATGTGAGGGATACCACTCCAGTGATGTGAAGGATACCACTCCAGTGATGTGAGGGATACCACTCCAGTGATGTGAAGGATACCACTCCAGTGATGTGAGGGATACCACTCCAGTGATGTGAGGGATACCACTCCAGTGATGTGAAGGATACCACTCCAGTGATGTGAGGGATACCACTCCAGTGATGTGAGGGATACCACTCCAGTGATGTGAGGGATACCACTCCAGTGATGTGAAGGATACCACTCCAGTGATGTGAGGGATACCACTACAGTGATGTGAGGGATACCACTCCAGTGATGTGAAGGATATTCACGAATGACGTCAGGAATTAGGAATTTGACCAGGAGTATGTCCAGGTTGGTAAAGCTGTTTGACGTTTGTGCTCCACTTTGTCTTTTATTATATACCTTTTACACCATTGCTGAATGTGTGCGTTTGTCACACAGAGCTCATTCGTGTCTCACCAATTCAAGCACAACAGTGTGTATTGTGAAGTGAGCGTGTTAATAAAATGCACAGTGTCATTAATAATGAGTGTGTGATAACGGGTTCAGACACAAGCTGACAGATTCAGATCAGAACCCCCAACACACACACACACACACACACACACACACGTATCTACTGCTCAGGAACACTGTCACGGTCTCTCTCTGTCTCACACACAGACCCCTCCCACATTGTGTCTCTTATTGTTGCACATGCCCTAACAGGAGCTTCAGTATTGATCACAGAAGTGAGCAGCAGATCAATCACACCACTCAATTCACACTGTGTGTGTGTGTGTGTGTGTGAGATGCCTCTTCTTGTTTGATTACACACCATCGCAAAATCACCTCAAACTTAACACACACACTGCAGTCTTCCATCACCATTACTTTCTAGAACTGTACTATAAATTATGCAATGTCTACTATGAATGATTCAGTATCTACTATAAATTCCTCACCATCTACAATGACTGTGGTCACCAAGCCTGGTCCTGCAGACCCACCTCCCTGTGTGATCTAGTTCCTACCACACTGTGCCACACCTGTTCCAGCTAATTCCTTCAGAGGGTCTTCATTGGTTGGACCAGTGTAATATCAGTATAATACAAATATTAATCGGTATCAATATAAATATAATGACCACACATATATACACACCACAAAAACACTCAACACACTCAAACTGTCAAACTGTCACACCAAAACACCATCATCTCCTGTTTCCCTATCATTGCCCTGACTAAGAGCATTCCTCCCCCTCCCTCCCTCCCTCTCCCTCTCTCTCTCTCTCTCTCTCTCTCTCTCTCTCTATCTCTCTCTCTGGATGTGTTAATAGATAAAGTGTCATCTTATTTTTTTCACTTCAATGAGACAGAGAGAAGGAGAGGGAGGATGAGAGAGAGAGAGACGGAGCGAAGAGGCCGAGGCTTGGTCAGACGTGTGTGAGACGGGGGTCAAATAGGAGGCAGGGGGGCACAAGTTCATGCCTGCGGGAGTGTGGGGTAGGATATGGTGTGTGTGTGTGTGTGTGTCTGTGTGTGTGTGTGTGTGTGTGTGTGTGTGTGTGTGTGTGTGTGTGTGTGTGTGTGTGTGTGTGTGCGCGAGAGAGAGAGAGAGAGCAAGAGAGACACACTTGTGGAAACACAGCACTATATGGCCAAAAGTATGTGGACGTCCGACCATCACGCGTATATGGGCTTGTTGGACGTCTCATTCTAAATCCATAGGCATTAATATGGAGTCGGTCCCCCTTTGCAGCTCTAACAGCTTCCACCCTCCTGGGAAGCTTTCTACAAGATTTTGGTGAGTGTCTGTGGAAGTTTGTGTCCATTCAGTTAAAAGAGCATTCGTGAGGTCAGACACTGATATTGGACGAGAGGGTCTGACTCACGATCTCTGTTCTAGTTCATCCCAAAGGTGTCTGATGGGGTTGAGGTCAGGGCCAGTCAAGTTCTTCCACATCAAACTGGTCAGTCCATGACTTTATGGAGATGCTTTGTACACAGGGGCTCTGTCCTGATGGAACATGAAAGGCTCTTCACCAAACTGCTGACACAAAGCTGTATGCATCAAAATCATCCCTCACAGGAATGCAGGGGTCTGAAAAACAGCCCAGCCCATTATCCCTCCTCCACCAAACTTTACTGCTGGCACTATGTATTCCAGTAAGGAGTGTTCTCCTGACATCAGCCAACCCAGATTTACCCAGCAGACTGCCAGATAGAGAGGCATAGTTTGAGTGTTCTACCACTTTTAGATACGTTGTGTTTTTATATATTTGTAAAATAAAAAATCATCATGTTGTGACAAAACTTCATATCTGTTAAATGGTAAATTTACCGATTTACTTCCTCAAGACTTCGCTGAATTAGATACCAGGGATTCGGCTAGCTAGCTAAAATCAATCAGTCATTACGTCATCAGATAGAAACAAATAGAGAGAGAGAAAGAAAGAGAGAGAGAGAGAGAGAGAGAGAGAGAGAGAGAGAAAGAAAGAAAAGGAAAAGGAAAGGAGAAAGAAAGAAAAGGAAGAGAAAAGGAGAAAGACAAACAGACAGAGGCAGAAAGAGAACGAGAGAGAGAGACAGAAAAAGAAATGAGAATGGGGGCAGTTGTTGCTCTGAGCCAAATTGACACCTACGTTCTCAGTTCCTCACCTTCCATCAACCATGTTAGCGACCACGAGGTGGACATGACGGGTAGAGAGAGATACAGAGAGAAAGATACAGAGATGGAGGGATATTCAGAAAGAGAGAGAGAGAGAGAGACAGAGAGAGAGGGAGAGAGAGGGAGGAGACCTTTTTAGCTCTGGAATTGTGAAAGCAATTTAAGAAGGTTACCTCTTACTGATAGAACAAGGGATTATGACAAAGGAGACAAAGATGATGAAGATGATTAAGATGGCAGGGAAGAGTTTCCACTCTAATTGGAGTGATGAGAGGGTTTGACACGCTAACGCGCCCTGGGAAAACAGCCCTAGGGGGGATATACATTCTGACCAACAGACTCATGTTCTGACCAACAGACTCACGTTCTGACCAACAGACTCACGTTCAGGCAAACAGACTCACGTTCTGACCAACAGACTCACGTTCGGGCCAACAGACTCACGTTCGGGCCAACAGACTCACGTTCTTATCAACAGACTCATGTTCTTATCAACAGGCGAACAGATACACATTCTGACCAACAGACTCACGTTCTGACCAACAGACTCACGTTCAGGCCAACAGACTCACGTTCTGACCAACAGACTCACGTTCGGGCCAACAGACTCACGTTCTGACCAACAGACTCACGTTCGGGCCAACAGACTCACGTTCAGGCCAACAGACTCACGTTCTGACCAACAGACTCACGTTCGGGCCAACAGACTCACGTTCTGACCAACAGACTCACGTTCAGGCCAACAGACTCACGTTCGGGCCAACAGACTCACGTTCTGACCAACAGACTCATGTTCTGACCAACAGACTCACGTTCAGGCCAACAGACTCACGTTCAGGCCAACAGATACACATTCTGACCAACAGACTCACGTTCTGACCAACAGACTCACGTTCGGGCCAACAGACTCACGTTCAGGCCAACAGACTCACGTTCTGACCAACAGACTCACGTTCGGGCCAACAGACTCACGTTCTGACCAACAGACTCACGTTCAGGCCAACAGACTCACGTTCGGGCCAACAGACTCACGTTCAGGCCAACAGACTCACGTTCTGACCAACAGACTCACGTTCGGGCCAACAGACTCACGTTCTGACCAACAGACTCACGTTCAGGCCAACAGACTCACGTTCGGGCCAACAGACTCACGTTCTGACCAACAGACTCACGCTCAGGCCAACAGACTCACGTTCAGGCCAACAGATACACATTCTGACCAACAGACTCACGTTCTGACCAACAGACTCACGTTCGGGCCAACAGACTCACGTTCTGACCAACAGACTCACGTTCAGGCCAACAGACTCATGTTCTTATCAACAGACTCACGTTCAGGCCAACAGACTCACGTTCGGGCCAACAGACTCACGTTCTGACCAACAGACTCACGTTCGGGCCAACAGACTCATGTTCTTATCAACAGACTCATGTTCTTATCAACAGACTCACGTTCAGGCGAACAGATACACATTCTGACCAACAGACTCACGTTCTGACCAACAGACTCACGTTCAGGCCAACAGACTCACGTTCTGACCAACAGACTCACGTTCGGGCCAACAGACTCACGTTCGGGCCAACAGACTCACGTTCTGACCAACAGACTCACGTTCAGGCCAACAGACTCACGTTCGGGCCAACAGACTCATGTTCTGACCAACAGACTCACGTTCAGGCCAACAGACTCACGTTCAGGCCAACAGATACACATTCTGACCAACAGACTCACGTTCTGACCAACAGACTCACGTTCGGGCCAACAGACTCACGTTCAGGCCAACAGACTCACGTTCTGACCAACAGACTCACGTTCGGGCCAACAGACTCACGTTCTGACCAACAGACTCACGTTCAGGCCAACAGACTCACGTTCGGGCCAACAGACTCACGTTCTGACCAACAGACTCACGCTCAGGCCAACAGACTCACGTTCAGGCCAACAGATACACATTCTGACCAACAGACTCACGTTCTGACCAACAGACTCACGTTCGGGCCAACAGACTCACGTTCTGACCAACAGACTCACGTTCAGGCCAACAGACTCATGTTCTTATCAACAGACTCACGTTCAGGCCAACAGACTCACGTTCGGGCCAACAGACTCACGTTCTGACCAACAGACTCACGTTCAGGCCAACTGACTCACGTTCGGGCCAACAGACTCACGTTCAGGCCAACAGACTCATGTTCTGACCAACAGACTCACGTTCTGACCAACAGACTCACGTTCTGGCCAACAGACTCAAGTTCAGGCCAACAGACTCACGTTCAGGCCAAGAGATACACATTCTGACCAACAGACTCACGTTCTGACCAACAGACTCACGTGTGGGCCAACAGACTCACGTTCTGACCAACAGACTCACGTTCAGGCCAACAGATACACATTCTGACCAACAGACTCATGTTCTGACCAACAGACTCACGTTCTGACCAACAGACTCACGTTCAGGCCAACAGATACGCATTCTGACCAACAGACTCATGTTCTGACCAACAGACTCACGTTCTGACCAACAGACTCACGTTCTGGCCAACAGACTCAAGTTCAGGCCAACAGACTCACGTTCAGGCCAAGAGATACACATTCTGACCAACAGACTCACGTTCTGACCAACAGACTCACGTGCGGGCCAACAGACTCACGTTCTGACCAACAGACTCACGTTCAGGCCAACAGATACACATTCTGACCAACAGACTCATGTTCTGACCAACAGACTCACGTTCTGACCAACAGACTCACGTTCAGGCCAACAGATACGCATTCTGACCAACAGACTCATGTTCTGACCAACAGACTCACGTTCTGACCAACAGACTCACGTTCAGGCCAACAGATACGCATTCTGACCAACAGACTCACGTTCAGAACAACAGACTCATGTTCTGACCAACAGACTCACGTTCAGACCAACAGATACACATTCTGGCCAAGAGACTCACGTTCAGACCAACAGATACACATTCTGACCAACAGCCTCACGTTCTGACCAACAGATACACATTCTGACCAAGAGACTCACGTTCAGACCAACAGATACACATTCTGACCAAGAGACTCACGTTCAGACCAACAGATACACATTCTGACCAACAGACTCACGTTCTGACCAACAGATACACATTCTGACCAACAGACTCACGTTCTGACCAAGAGACTCACGTTCAGGCCAACAGACTCACGTTCTGACCAAGAGACTCACGTTCAGGCCAACAGATAAACATTCTGACCAACAGACTCACGTTCTGACCAACAAACTCACGTTCTGACCAACAGATACGCATTCTGACCAACAGACTCACGTTCTGACCAAGAGACTCACGTTCAGACCAACAGATACACATTCTGACCAACAGACTCACGTTCTGACCAACAGACTCATGTTCTGACCAACAGATACACATTCTGACCAACAGACTCACGTTCTGACCAACAGATACACATTCTGACCAAGAGACTCACGTTCAGGCAACAGATACACATTCTGACCAACAGACTCACGTTCTGACCAACAGACTCACGTTCTGACCAACAGATACACATTCTGACCAACAGACTCACGTTCTGACCAACAGATACACATTCTGACCAACAGACTCACGTTCTGACCAAGAGACTCACGTTCAGACCAACAGCCTCACGTTCTGACCAACAGCCTCACGTTCAATCCAACAGATACACATTCTGACCAACAGACTCACGTTCTGACCAACAGACTCACGTTCAGACCAACAGATACACATTCTGACCAACAGACTCATGTTCTGACCAACAGACTCACGTTCAGACCAACAGACTCACGTTCGGGCCAACAGACTCACGTTCTGACATAACAGTGGAAACTCAAGACTTTAATAACTTTTTTGACTCAATTAACTGACCTCAGCTGGACCAGAGTTTGGTTGACTTGCTGGATGAACCCCTCTCCATAGACAATCTTATTTTTGCTGTTCGATCTACGCAAAGTGGAAGATGTCCAGGCCCAGATGAGTTTCCCATTTAATTTTATTTAAAATGTTTGGATAAATTGGCCCCCATGCTATTAAATATGTTCAATGAATCGCTGGAAATAGGCAGACTACCTAATACTCTTAATCAAGCGGTCATTTTTGTCATACTTGAAAAAGACAAAGATGCCTCAGTCTGCTTGTCTTATACAATTAGTCAATTAAATGCTGATTTTAAAATTCTATCTAAAATTTATGCCTTAACTGCATGAAACTGCAAAGAGAGAGATTTAAGACATCAAACATTGATAAATTGGAGGTTTCCTGATACGTTTAATCTGCAGTGAGAAAGTGTCAAATGCTAAAAAGCATGAATCTGAATTCGCTCAGTTTCGTTCTGCTTCCACTGAGGCACCATTTAAGGTGGAACAAGAAAATTCAAACAAGAAGCCATCGAAAGAGAAACGACTTCAGCCTTTCAGCTTCAGCCGTTTACAAGAAACTCTATTACTTTGTGGGAAAGTTTCCTGCTGGAGATGCGAGAAAAGTGGCTATAGCTGAGCGAAAGCTGCGTTTTATCTATATTATATATTATATGTTTAGCTTATACTAGGATATCAGCACATTTACAGCCAAGATGGTCAAACATTGCTTCAGCAGACCAACTAATCCACATTCTGACCAATGGATCCACGATCTCACCAACAGACATACACCAGGCTTACATAAAAATGAGTTCAATTGTAATGTAATGTGCATTAATGTAGAATCTTTTAAGCTAGAACTGCAATATAGCTAAGAAGTGATTGTTTTTTTCCTTCTGTAAATAATAATAATAACAATCTTCTTCTTCTTCTTCTTTCGGCTGCTCCCTTTAGGGGTCGCCACAGCAGATCATCTGCCTCCATCTTGCCCTATCCACTGCCTCCTCTACTTTCACACCAACCATCTCCATGTCCACCTTCACTCCATCCATAAACCTTCTCTGAGGTCTACCTCTTCTCCTTCTACCCGGCAGCTCCATCTCCAACATTCTTTGCCCAGTATATCCACTATTCCTCCTCAACACATGTCCAAACCATCTCAACCTGGCCTCTCTGGCTTTATCTCCAAAATAATAATTTGATTTATAAAGTGTCTTCCTCTTATTCAGATACGTTACATCCAGATAAAATAAGTAGTTATTGACAGAGAGCCAGTCTGCGAGTTCATCAGCTCTAAGAGACGGAGACGTTCGAGGAGAGACGCTGCAGGATTCATAGAGCAAATTATTTCCAGGATATTTACAGTTTACAAAACCTGCCAATGGAAGAGAAAAGCTGTGAAGAGTCTGGATCACATATAGCTGAAGTATAAATGTTTTACACTGTATACCATGTGTGCTTTTCTCACACTAGTAGATCAAATACAGCATAACCAGACTGACTCACTGTCTGAGCTCTGACATGCAGTCTGAGTTCACTGAAGTGTGCAGAAAGAGATCTGAAAGCATCTGGCGAGAAAAGGTGGATACAATAAACTAGTATGTTATTCATGGTCCATGATGAACTCACTGCTCGCATCGGTAGGTCCACCTACCTCGTGCCTACACTCACTGTCCATTTTACCATCCCCACGTTCCATATAGGAGCATTTCGTAGTTCTACTGTTACAGATTGTAGTCCATCTGTTTCTCTGTTTCTTTCTCAGTTTGTTTCTCTGTTCTCTGTGGCGCAAGGTGGGTGTTTCTACGGAAGCAGCCAAGTGGAAGTACATGGCAGGTGTTTCTAATAAAGTGGCCAAATAGTGGAAATAAAAGGTTGTTGTTTCTAACAGAGTGGCCAGTGAGTGGAAGTTACGTGTTTCTAATAAAATGGCCACTGAGTGGAAGTTACGTGTTTCTAATAAAGTGGCCAGTGAGTGGAAGTTACGTGTTTCTAATAAAGTGGCCTGTTAGTGGAAGTTATGTGTTTCTAATAAAGTGGCCACTGAGTAGAAGATAAGTGTTTCTAATAAAGTGGACAGTGAGTGGAAGTTACGTGTTTCTAATAAAGTGGACAGTGAGTGGAAGTTACGTGTTTCTAATAAAGTGGCCACTGAGTGGAAGTTACCTGTTTCTAATAAAGTGGCCAGTGAGTGGAAGTTATGTGTTTCTAATAAAGTGGCCAGTGAGTGGAAGTTACGTGTTTCTAATAAAGTGGACAGTGAGTGGAAGTACAAGATAAGTGTTTCTAATAAAGTGGCCAGTTAGTGGAAGTATAAGGTCAGTGTTTCTAATAAAGTGGCCAGTTAGTGGAAATACAAGGTCAGTGTTTCTAATAAAGTGGCCAGTTAGTGTAAGTATAAGGTGTTTCTAATAAAGTGGCCAGTTGGTGTAAGTATAAGGTGTTTCTAATAAAGTGGCCAGTGAGTGTAAGTATAAGGTGTTTCTAATAAAGTGGCCAGTTGGTGTAAGTATAAGGTGTTTCTAATAAAGTGGCCAGTTAGTGTAAGTATAAGCTAAGTGTTTCTAATAAAGTGGCCAGTGAGTGTAAGTATAAGGTGTTTCTAATAAAGTGGCCAGTTGGTGTAAGTATAAGGTGTTTCTAATAAAGTGGCCAGTTGGTGTAAGTATAAGGTGTTTCTAATAAAGTGGCCAGTGAGTGTAAGTATAAGCTAAGTGTTTCTAATAAAGTGGCCAGTGAGTGTAAGTATAAGGTGTTTCTAATAAAGTGGCCAGTTGGTGTAAGTATAAGGTGTTTCTAATAAAGTGGCCAGTGAGTGTAAGTATAAGCTAAGTGTTTCTAATAAAGTGGCCAGTGAGTGTAAGTATAAGCTAAGTGTTTCTAATAAAGTGGCCAGTGAGTGTAAGTATAAGCTAAGTGTTTCTAATAAAGTGGCCAGTGAGTGTAAGTATAAGCTAAGTGTTTCTAATAAAGTGGCCAGTGAGTGGAAGTATAAGCTAAGTGTTTCTAATAAAGTGGCCAGTTAGTGTAAGTATAAGCTAAGTGTTTCTAATAAAGTGGCCAGTGAGTGTAAGTATAAGCTAAGTGTTTCTAATAAAGTGGCCAGTTAGTGTAAGTATAAGCTAAGTGTTTCTAATAAAGTGGCCAGTGAGTGTAAGTATAAGCTAAGTGTTTCTAATAAAGTGGCCAGTTAGTGTAAGTATAAGCTAAGTGTTTCTAATAAAGTGGCCAGTTAGTGTAAGTATAAGCTAAGTGTTTCTAATAAAGTGGCCAGTTAGTGTAAGTATAAGCTAAGTGTTTCTAATAAAGTGGCCAGTGAGTGTAAGTATAAGCTAAGTGTTTCTAATAAAGTGGCCAGTTAGTGTAAGTATAAGCTGTTTCTAATAAAGTGGCCAGTTAGTGTAAGTATAAGCTAAGTGTTTCTAATAAAGTGGCCAGTGAGTGTAAGTATAAGCTAAGTGTTTCTAATAAAGTGGCCAGTTAGTGTAAGTATAAGCTAAGTGTTTCTAATAAAGTGGCCAGTGAGTGTAAGTATAAGCTAAGTGTTTCTAATAAAGTGGCCAGTGAGTGTAAGTATAAGCTAAGTGTTTCTAATAAAGTGGCCAGTGAGTGTAAGTATAAGCTAAGTGTTTCTAATAAAGTGGCCAGTTAGTGTAAGTATAAGCTAAGTGTTTCTAATAAAGTGGCCAGTGAGTGGAAGTATAAGCTAAGTGTTTCTAATAAAGTGGCCAGTTAGTGTAAGTATAAGCTAAGTGTTTCTAATAAAGTGGCCAGTGAGTGTAAGTATAAGCTAAGTGTTTCTAATAAAGTGGCCAGTTAGTGTAAGTATAAGCTAAGTGTTTCTAATAAAGTGGCCAGTGAGTGTAAATATAAGCTAAGTGTTTCTAATAAAGTGGCCAGTTAGTGGAAGTATAAGCTAAGTGTTTCTAATAAAGTGGCCAGTTAGTGTAAGTATAAGCTAAGTGTTTCTAATAAAGTGGCCAGTGAGTGTAAGTATAAGCTAAGTGTTTCTAATAAAGTGGCCAGTTAGTGTAAGTATAAGCTGTTTCTAATAAAGTGGCCAGTGAGTGTAAGTATAAGCTAAGTGTTTCTAATAAAGTGGCCAGTGAGTGTAAGTATAAGCTAAGTGTTTCTAATAAAGTGGCCAGTTAGTGTAAGTATAAGCTAAGTGTTTCTAATAAAGTGGCCAGTTAGTGTAAGTATAAGCTAAGTGTTTCTAATAAAGTGGCCAGTGAGTGTAAGTATAAGCTAAGTGTTTCTAATAAAGTGGCCAGTGAGTGTAAGTATAAGCTAAGTGTTTCTAATAAAGTGGCCAGTTAGTGTAAGTATAAGCTAAGTGTTTCTAATAAAGTGGCCAGTGAGTGTAAGTATAAGCTAAGTGTTTCTAATAAAGTGGCCAGTTAGTGTAAGTATAAGCTAAGTGTTTCTAATAAAGTGGCCAGTGAGTGTAAGTATAAGCTAAGTGTTTCTAATAAAGTGGCCAGTGAGTGTAAGTATAAGCTAAGTGTTTCTAATAAAGTGGCCAGTGAGTGGAAGTATAAGCTAAGTGTTTCTAATAAAGTGGCCAGTTAGTGTAAGTATAAGCTAAGTGTTTCTAATAAAGTGGCCAGTGAGTGGAAGTATAAGCTAAGTGTTTCTAATAAAGTGGCCAGTGAGTGGAAGTATAAGCTAAGTGTTTCTAATAAAGTGGCCAGTTAGTGGAAGTATAAGCTAAGTGTTTCTAATAAAGTGGCCAGTTAGTGTAAGTATAAGCTAAGTGTTTCTAATAAAGTGGCCAGTGAGTGTAAGTATAAGCTAAGTGTTTCTAATAAAGTGGCCAGTGAGTGTAAGTATAAGCTAAGTGTTTCTAATAAAGTGGCCAGTTAGTGTAAGTATAAGCTAAGTGTTTCTAATAAAGTGGCCAGTGAGTGTAAGTATAAGCTAAGTGTTTCTAATAAAGTGGCCAGTGAGTGTAAGTATAAGCTAAGTGTTTCTAATAAAGTGGCCAGTGAGTGTAAGTATAAGCTAAGTGTTTCTAATAAAGTGGCCAGTTAGTGTAAGTATAAGCTAAGTGTTTCTAATAAAGTGGCCAGTGAGTGTAAGTATAAGCTAAGTGTTTCTAATAAAGTGGCCAGTGAGTGTAAGTATAAGCTAAGTGTTTCTAATAAAGTGGCCAGTGAGTGTAAGTATAAGCTAAGTGTTTCTAATAAAGTGGCCAGTTAGTGGAAGTATAAGCTAAGTGTTTCTAATAAAGTGGCCAGTTAGTGTAAGTATAAGCTAAGTGTTTCTAATAAAGTGGCCAGTGAGTGTAAGTATAAGCTAAGTGTTTCTAATAAAGTGGCCAGTTAGTGTAAGTATAAGCTAAGTGTTTCTAATAAAGTGGCCAGTGAGTGTAAGTATAAGCTAAGTG
This sequence comes from Pygocentrus nattereri, assembly GCF_015220715.1. Classification (NCBI taxonomy): domain Eukaryota; kingdom Metazoa; phylum Chordata; class Actinopteri; order Characiformes; family Serrasalmidae; genus Pygocentrus; species Pygocentrus nattereri. The sequence goes on from NC_051221.1 coordinate 2,920,433, forward strand.
TTTCTAATAAAGTGGCCAGTTAGTGGAAGTATAAGCTAAGTGTTTCTAATAAAGTGGCCAGTTAGTGTAAGTATAAGCTAAGTGTTTCTAATAAAGTGGCCAGTGAGTGTAAGTATAAGCTAAGTGTTTCTAATAAAGTGGCCAGTTAGTGTAAGTATAAGCTGTTTCTAATAAAGTGGCCAGTGAGTGTAAGTATAAGCTAAGTGTTTCTAATAAAGTGGCCAGTTAGTGTAAGTATAAGCTAAGTGTTTCTAATAAAGTGGCCAGTGAGTGTAAGTATAAGCTAAGTGTTTCTAATAAAGTGGCCAGTGAGTGTAAGTATAAGCTAAGTGTTTCTAATAAAGTGGCCAGTTAGTGTAAGTATAAGCTAAGTGTTTCTAATAAAGTGGCCAGTTAGTGTAAGTATAAGCTAAGTGTTTCTAATAAAGTGGCCAGTGAGTGGAAGTATAAGCCAAGTGTTTCTAATAAAGTGGCCAGTTAGTGTAAGTATAAGCTAAGTGTTTCTAATAAAGTGGCCAGTGAGTGTAAGTATAAGCTAAGTGTTTCTAATAAAGTGGCCAGTTAGTGTAAGTATAAGCTAAGTGTTTCTAATAAAGTGGCCAGTGAGTGTAAGTATAAGCTAAGTGTTTCTAATAAAGTGGCCAGTTAGTGGAAGTATAAGCTAAGTGTTTCTAATAAAGTGGCCAGTTAGTGTAAGTATAAGCTAAGTGTTTCTAATAAAGTGGCCAGTGAGTGTAAGTATAAGCTAAGTGTTTCTAATAAAGTGGCCAGTGAGTGTAAGTATAAGCTAAGTGTTTCTAATAAAGTGGCCAGTGAGTGTAAGTATAAGCTAAGTGTTTCTAATAAAGTGGCCAGTGAGTGTAAGTATAAGCTAAGTGTTTCTAATAAAGTGGCCAGTGAGTGGAAGTATAAGGTCAGTGTTTCTAATAAAGTGGCCAGTTAGTGTAAGTATAAGCTAAGTGTTTCTAATAAAGTGGCCAGTTAGTGTAAGTATAAGCTAAGTGTTTCTAATAAAGTGGCCAGTGAGTGTAAGTATAAGCTAAGTGTTTCTAATAAAGTGGCCAGTGAGTGGAAGTATAAGGTCAGTGTTTCTAATAAAGTGGCAGCTCAGTGTATACACAAACACACACAGTCAGGTAGTACTATCACACACACACACGCACACACACACACACACACACACACACACACACACACACACACACACACACACACACACACACACACTCCCCTGTTATGTTATGTTTACACCTTTGCTGGCCTCATACAGTGGGTCACTAATCTGTACAGGGAACAGATGCTCTTGTCATACATTACTGACCAGCACACTCTCTGCCTGTGCCAGGGCAGTTTTAGCCGTGCTGTAAGCTGTCACAGGTCAGTAATCTCTGCACTTCTGGAGTAGCAGCATGAGCAGCAGGAAGTGTTCCTGAAGCTGAAGGGGGGCTGCAGTTGCCCTTCACAATGAGATTTCACTACAACACCGTCACTCATCTGCCTCTCGGCCTGTCCACTGTCACTCAGGGCTGAGCACTGGTACCAAAATTCAGCATCACAAAGATGTCCCGAGACATCGCGGTGTCACCGTGTCAGATGATTTTACATTAGCCTGAAGGTGCATTCTGCTGACTTTGCTGCACAAGATGTAAACAAAGTCATTCACAGTTTTTTGGTGTGAAACTCTCCGTTCTAGAGTCAGAACCGTTCCCATTGGTGGTGATAGGAACCAGACGTCCCTCTAAAAGCTCCTCACAGAAAGTTCCCACATGAACTGGTTCTGAATTCATTGCCTGATGACTGAGACGCTGTTTTATGAGAGTTTAGAGAACTTCAACTCCATTCATGGTGGAGGGAGACATGCAGGGCGCTGTCCGTTCTACAGTTTCTCATTAGACTGAATGAATAACCGACTCTAAATGTAGGTATTGTGATATAAACCGAGTCCGTTCTACAGTTTCTTATTAGACTGAATGAATAACCGACTCTAAATGTAGGTATTGTGATATAAACCGAGTCCGTTCTACAGTTTCTTATTAGACTGAATGAATAACCGACTCTAAATGTAGGTATTGTGATATAAACCGAGTCCGTTCTACAGTTTCTCATTAGGCTGAATGAATAACCGACTCTAAATGTAGGTATTGTGATATAAACCGAGTCCGTTCTACAGTTTCTCATTAGACTGAATGAATAACCGACTCTAAATGTAGGTATTGTGATATAAACCGAGTCCGTTCTACAGTTTCTTATTAGACTGAATGAATAACCGACTCTAAATGTAGGTATTGTGATATAAACCGAGTCCGTTCTACAGTTTCTTATTAGACTGAATGAATAACCGACTCTAAATGTAGGTATTGTGATATAAACCGAGTCCGTTCTACAGTTTCTCATTAGACTGAATGAATAACCGACTCTAAATGTAGGTATTGTGATATAAACCGAGTCCGTTCTACAGTTTCTCATTAGGCTGAATGAATAACCGACTCTAAATGTAGGTATTGTGATATAAACCGAGTCCGTTCTACAGTTTCTCATTAGGCTGAATGAATAACCGACTCTAAATGTAGGTATTGTGATATAAACCGAATCCGTTCTACAGTTTCTCATTAGGCTGAATGAATAACCGACTCTAAATGTAGGTATTGTGATATAAACCGAGTCCGTTCTACAGTTTCTCATTAGACTGAGTGAATAACCGACTCTAAATGTAGGTATTGTGATATAAACCGAGTATGTTCTACAGTTTCTCATTAGGCTGAATGAATAACCGACTCTAAATGTAGGTATTGTGATATAAACCGAGTCCGTTCTACAGTTTCTCATTAGACTGAATGAATAACCGACTCTAAATGTAGGTATTGTGATATAAACCGAGTCCGTTCTACAGTTTCTAATTAGGCTGAATGAATAACCGGCTCTAAATGTAGGTATTGTGATATAAACCGAGTCCGTTCTACAGTTTCTAATTAGGCTGAATGAATAACCGGCTCTAAATGTAGGTATTGTGATATAAACCGAGTCCGTTCTACAGTTTCTCATTAGACTGAATGAATAACCGACTCTAAATGTAGGTATTGTGATATAAACCGAGTCCGTTCTACAGTTTCTCATTAGGCTGAATGAATAACCGGCTCTAAATGTAGGTATTGTGATATAAACAGAGTCCGTTCTACAGTTTCTCATTAGACTGAATGAATAACCGACTCTAAATGTAGGTATTGTGATATAAACCGAGTCCGTTCTACAGTTTCTCATTAGACTGAATGAATAACCGACTCTAAATGTAGGTATTGTGATATAAACCGAGTCCGTTCTACAGTTTCTCATTAGACTGAATGAATAACCGTCTCTAAATGTAGGTATTGTGATATAAACCGAGTCCGTTCTACAGTTTCTCATTAGGCTGAATGAATAACCGACTCTAAATGTAGGTATTGTGATATAAACCGAGTCCGTTCTACAGTTTCTCATTAGGCTGAATGAATAACCGACTCTAAATGTAGGTATTGTGATATAAACCGAGTCCGTTCTACAGTTTCTCATTAGACTGAATGAATAACCGACTCTAAATGTAGGTATTGTGATATAAACCGAGTCCGTTCTACAGTTTCTCATTAGACTGAATGAATAACCGACTCTAAATGTAGGTATTGTGATATAAACCGAGTCCGTTCTACAGTTTCTCATTAGACTGAATGAATAACCGACTCTAAATGTAGGTATTGTGATATAAACCGAGTCCGTTCTACAGTTTCTCATTAGGCTGAATGAATAACCGACTCTAAATGTAGGTATTGTGATATAAACCGAGTCCGTTCTACAGTTTCTCATTAGACTGAATGAATAACCGACTCTAAATGTAGGTATTGTGATATAAACCGAGTCCGTTCTACAGTTTCTTATTAGACTGAATGAATAACCGACTCTAAATGTAGGTATTGTGATATAAACCGAGTCCGTTCTACAGTTTCTTATTAGACTGAATGAATAACCGACTCTAAATGTAGGTATTGTGATATAAACCGAGTCCGTTCTACAGTTTCTCATTAGACTGAATGAATAACCGACTCTAAATGTAGGTATTGTGATATAAACCGAGTCCGTTCTACAGTTTCTCATTAGGCTGAATGAATAACCGACTCTAAATGTAGGTATTGTGATATAAACCGAGTCCGTTCTACAGTTTCTCATTAGGCTGAATGAATAACCGACTCTAAATGTAGGTATTGTGATATAAACCGAATCCGTTCTACAGTTTCTCATTAGGCTGAATGAATAACCGACTCTAAATGTAGGTATTGTGATATAAACCGAGTCCGTTCTACAGTTTCTCATTAGACTGAGTGAATAACCGACTCTAAATGTAGGTATTGTGATATAAACCGAGTATGTTCTACAGTTTCTCATTAGGCTGAATGAATAACCGACTCTAAATGTAGGTATTGTGATATAAACCGAGTATGTTCTACAGTTTCTCATTAGGCTGAATGAATAACCGACTCTAAATGTAGGTATTGTGATATAAACCGAGTCCGTTCTACAGTTTCTCATTAGACTGAATGAATAACCGACTCTAAATGTAGGTATTGTGATATAAACCGAGTCCGTTCTACAGTTTCTCATTAGACTGAATGAATAACCGACTCTAAATGTAGGTATTGTGATATAAACCGAGTCCGTTCTACAGTTTCTCATTAGACTGAATGAATAACCGACTCTAAATGTAGGTATTGTGATATAAACCGAGTCCGTTCTACAGTTTCTCATTAGGCTGAATGAATAACCGGCTCTAAATGTAGGTATTGTGATATAAACCGAGTCCGTTCTACAGTTTCTCATTAGACTGAATGAATAACCGGCTCTAAATGTAGGTATTGTGATATAAACCGAGTCCGTTCTACAGTTTCTCATTAGGCTGAATGAATAACCGGCTCTAAATGTAGGTATTGTGATATAAACCGAGTCCGTTCTACAGTTTCTCATTAGACTGAATGAATAACCGACTCTAAATGTAGGTATTGTGATATAAACCGAGTCCGTTCTACAGTTTCTCATTAGACTGAATGAATAACCGACTCTAAATGTAGGTATTGTGATATAAACCGAGTCCGTTCTACAGTTTCTCATTAGGCTGAATGAATAACCGACTCTAAATGTAGGTATTGTGATATAAACCGAGTCCGTTCTACAGTTTCTCATTAGGCTGAATGAATAACCGGCTCTAAATGTAGGTATTGTGATATAAACCGAGTCCGTTCTACAGTTTCTCATTAGACTGAATGAATAACCGACTCTAAATGTAGGTATTGTAATATAAACCGAGTCCGTTCTACAGTTTCTCGTTAGACTGAATGAATAACCGACTCTAAATGTAGGTATTGTGATATAAACCGAGTCCGTTCTACAGTTTCTCATTAGACTGAGTGAATAACCGACTCTAAATGTAGGTATTGTGATATAAACCGAGTCTGTTCTACAGTTTCTCATTAGGCTGAATGAATAACCGACTCTAAATGTAGGTATTGTGATATAAACCGAGTCCGTTCTACAGTTTCTCATTAGACTGAATGAATAACCGACTCTAAATGTAGGTATTGTGATATAAACCGAGTCCGTTCTACAGTTTCTCATTAGACTGAATGAATAACCGACTCTAAATGTAGGTATTGTGATATAAAAAGAGTCTGTTCTACAGTTTCTCATTAGGCTGAATGAATAACCGACTCTAAATGTAGGTATTGTGATTGTGAGTCCTGTAGGTCTTGTATTAATGAGAGTCAGGAACTGAAACATTGATCCACATACAGACCCTCAGAGTTTGTTTGATAAGTAAATAGAAAAGGTTGCTAATGGTAGATTATTTGAACCTCAGGTCTAGAGTTGGACAGCTGGTTTTAAAGGCTTGTTTAAGAATGACATGAATGTGTCTGAACCTTTTGTGTGTGTGTGTGTGTGTGTGTGTGTGTGTGTGTGTGTGTGTGTGTGTGTGTGTGTGTGTGTGTGTGTGTGAGCTGGCACTGGTTTCCTTCCCACAGAGCTGTATCTCATTATCTTTGTGTGTGTGTGGCCTGGTGCCCTGGTCAGTCGGGTGTCTACAAGGCTAGACCAAGGGCAGAGCAAATCAGGCACTGCAGCTACAAATGTCCTGCAAACGCCCAACTAATACCCCACAAATGCTATGCTAGCACCAAACTAATGTCCAACAAACATCATGCAAAACACTGTTCTAACACTCTCCTTATAAACAACCTGCTAGCACACAGCAAATACCCCACAAAAACCCTGTCATCACATCACCAGTGCCACACGAACACCATGCTCAAAGGCCCTATCGTACACCACCGCTGTTGACACAACATCAATACTGCACAGTCACCCTGTTACCATATGACTAGTAACACAGAGACACGTTAATACCTCACAACATCATATCAGTGCAGTAATGACCAACAAACACCCTGCAAACATTCCTCTAATAACCCACAAACACTCGGATAACATTCCACAAACACCCTGCAAACATTCCTCTAATAACCCACAAACACTCGGATAACATTCCACAAACACCCTGCAAACATTCCTCTAATAACCCACAAACACTCGGATAACATTCCACAAACACCCAGAGAACATTCCTCTAATAACCCACAAACATCCTCCTAAAATTCCGCAAACACCCAGCGAACATTTCACAAACAGCCAGCGAACATTCCACAAACACTCTGCTAACATTCCACAAACACTCAGCTAACATTCCACAAACACTCAGCTAACATTCCACAAACACCCTGCTAACATTCCTCTAATAACCCACAAACATCTTCCTAACATTCCGCAAACACCCTGCTAACATTCCGCTAATAACCCACAAACATCTTCTTAACATTCCACAAACACTCAGCTAACATTCCACAAATGCCCTGCTAACATTCCACAAACATGCTCTTAACATTCCACAAACACTCAGCTAACATTCCACAAACACCTGACTAACATTCCTCAAACACCCTGCTAACATTCCACAAACACCCTGCTAACATTCCACAAACACTCAGCTAACATTCCAGAAACACCCTGCTAACATTCCACAAACACTCAGCTAACATTCCACAAACACCCTGCTAACATTCCACAAACATCCTCTCAACATTCCACAAACACCTGTCTAACATTCCAGAAACACCCTGCTAACATTCCACAAACACTCAGCTAACATTCCGCAAACACCCTGCAAACATTCCTCTAATAACCCACAAACACTCAGCTAACATTCCACAAACACCCTGCGAATATTCCACAAACACTCAGCTAACATTCCACAAACACCCTGCTAACATTCCACAAACACCCTGCTAACATTCCACAAACACCCTGTTAACAATCCACAAACACCCTGCTAATATTCCACAAACACTCAGCTAACATTCCACAAACATCCTGCTAACATTCCACAAACACCCTGCTAACATTCCACAAACATCCTGCTAACATTCCACAAACATCCTGCTAACATTCCACAAACACCCTGCTAACATTCCACAAACATCCTCTTAACATTCCACAAACACTCAGCTAACATTCCACAAATGCCCTGCTAACATTCCACAAACATGCTCTTAACATTCCACAAACACTCAGCTAACATTCCGCAAACACCTGACTAACATTCCTCAAACACCCTGCTAACATTCCACAAACACCCTGCTAACATTCCACAAACACTCAGCTAACATTCCAGAAACACCCTGCTAACATTCCACAAACACTCAGCTAACATTCCACAAACACCCTGCTAACATTCCACAAACATCCTCTCAACATTCCACAAACACCTGTCTAACATTCCAGAAACACCCTGATAACATTCCACAAACACTCAGCTAACATTCCGCAAACACCCTGCAAACATTCCTCTAATAACCCACAAACACTCAGCTAACATTCCACAAACACCCTGCGAATATTCCACAAACACTCAGCTAACATTCCGCAAACACCTGACTAACATTCCACAAACACCCTGTTAACAATCCACAAACACCCTGCTAATATTCCACAAACACCCTGCTAACATTCCACAAACACCCTGCTAACATTCCACAAACACCCTGTTAACAATCCACAAACACCCTGCTAATATTCCACAAACACTCTGCTAACATTCCACAAACATCCTGCTAACATTCCACAAACACCCTGCTAACATTCCACAAACATCCTGCTAACATTCCACAAACATCCTGCTAACATTCCACAAACACCCTGCTAACATTCCACAAACATCCTCTTAACATTCCACAAACACTCAGCTAACATTCCACAAATGCCCTGCTAACATTCCACAAACATGCTCTTAACATTCCACAAACACTCAGCTAACATTCCGCAAACACCTGACTAACATTCCACAAACACCCTGTTAACAATCCACAAACACCCTGCTAATATTCCACAAACACCCTGCTAACATTCCACAAACACCCTGCTAACATTCCACAAACACCCTGTTAACAATCCACAAACACCCTGCTAATATTCCACAAACACTCAGCTAACATTCCACAAACATCCTGCTAACATTCCACAAACACCCTGCTAACATTCCACAAACATCCTGCTAACATTCCACAAACATCCTGCTAACATTCCACAAACACCCTGCTAACATTCCACAAACATCCTCTTAACATTCCACAAACACTCAGCTAACATTCCACAAATGCCCTGCTAACATTCCACAAACATGCTCTTAACATTCCACAAACACTCAGCTAACATTCCGCAAACACCTGACTAACATTCCTCAAACACCCTGCTAACATTCCACAAACACCCTGCTAACATTCCACAAACACTCAGCTAACATTCCAGAAACACCCTGCTAACATTCCACAAACACTCAGCTAACATTCCACAAACACCCTGCTAACATTCCACAAACATCCTCTCAACATTCCACAAACACCTGTCTAACATTCCAGAAACACCCTGCTAACATTCCACAAACACTCAGCTAACATTCCGCAAACACCCTGCAAACATTCCTCTAATAACCCACAAACACTCAGCTAACATTCCACAAACACCCTGCGAATATTCCACAAACACTCAGCTAACATTCCACAAACACCCTGCTAACATTCCACAAACACCCTGCTAACATTCCACAAACACCCTGTTAACAATCCACAAATACCCTGCTAATATTCCACAAACACTCAGCTAACATTCCACAAACATCCTGCTAACATTCCACAAACACCCTGCTAACATTCCACAAACATCCTCTTAACATTCCACAAACACTCAGCTAACATTCCACAAATGCCCTGCTAACATTCCACAAACATGCTCTTAACATTCCACAAACACTCAGCTAACATTCCACAAACACCTGACTAACATTCCTCAAACACCCTGCTAACATTCCACAACCATCCTCTCAACATTCCACAAACACTCAGCTAACAATCCACCAACACTCAGCTAACATTCCACAAACACCCTGCTAACATTCCACAAACATCTTCTCAACATTCCAGAAACACTCAGCTAACATTTCAGAAACACCCTGCTAACATTCCACAAACACTCAGCTAACATTCCACAAACACCCTGCTAACATTCCACAACCATCCTCTCAACATTCCACAAACACTCAGCTAACAATCCACAAACACTCAGCTAACATTCCACAAACACCCTGCTAACATTCCACAAACATCTTCTCAACATTCCAGAAACACTCAGCTAACATTCCAGAAACACTCAGCTAACATTCCACAAACACCCAGCTAACATTCCACAAACTCCCTCTGCCAAACTCACGTCCCACAAACACCACAACTGAGAATAAGCATTAAATCAAAAAGCTTGGAAGTCTAACAAAATACATGTCATTTCAATTCCATTAATCAGTGGAATAATTTTGAGGATGTTTTGTAAATGAGAATATTACTGTGTGACGTAAACGGTATTTTATTTGCTTTAAGTTTACAGGACACTTTGTTTTCTTCTGCTGTACTTTGACCTGATGGACGTAAACCCCCCCCCCCCCCCCCCCCCCCCCCCCCCCCCCCCTGTCTATCCTCAGTCTGTAGTAGTATATTGCACCTGGGGTGAAAGCAGGAGCAGACCGAGTTTGGCAGCGCTGCAGATTACGCTGTAGCCTGTCTGGTGCTGCAGGCAGCCTCAGAGTGTGCTGTCAAAAACAGTGCAGCGAGGAGTGAGAAAGCTGCCCTTATGTATAACTGCATTTTTTCACACCTCTTCCAAAAAGCCCTCAGACTACCAGCATGCTGCCTCTCTCTCTCTCTCTCTCTCTCTCTCTCTCTCTCTCTTCATCTCTGTGTCTTTATCTCCTTCCTTTCCTCTGTCTACCCCTCTACCTCTGTCTGTCTCTCTCCCTTCCTCTCTCTCTTTGTCCCTTCTTATTTCTGTCCATGCAAAACTTTAAAAAGTGTCCAGCACTCAGTTTAGTATTACTAAATACTGTCAGTACTTAGCTGTTTATTTTTATGTCAATACAATAGTATATATGGGGTTCCTTTCCTGTGTTTATTAACACAAACCTAAATACAATCAAACATCATGATATGTTCAGATAATACTGCTATACTGAATTATATCAGTGCCACCTAAAGCCAAACACAAACTACTGAGCAACATGAAAATGTTTACAGTATCCAAACATAGAACAGCCATGACAAGTTCCTCACTGGTTACGGATATTTCCGAAGAGATCAGAAATAAGACAATCCACTTGCACTGGGAAGAAGAAAGTCCAAAGGAATTTTGTTCAAACACTGCAGAGAAAACATGGCTGCTAACAACCACCTGGAAGACCGGGTAGACACCTCAAACAATCAGTCAACATTCCACACAATCAAAATTCCACACACACTCAGCTAACATTCCACAAACACTCAGCTAACATTCCACAAACACCATGTTAATATTCCACAAACACTCAGCTAACATTCCACAAACACCATGGTAACATTCCACAAACACCATGTTAACATTCCACAAACACTCAGCTAACATTCCACAAACACCATGTTAACATTTCACAAACACCATATTAAAATTCCACAAACACTCAGCTAACATTCCACAAACACCATGTTAACATTTCACAAACACCATATTAAAATTCCACAAACACTCAGCTAACATTCCACAAACACCATGTTAACATTTCACAAACACCATATTAAAATTCCACAAACACTCAGCTAACATTCCACAAACACCATGTTAACATTCCACAAACACCCAGCTAACATTCCACAAACACTCAGCTAACATTCCACAAACACCATGCCAACATTTCACAAACACCATATTAAAATTCCACAAACACTCAGCTAACATTCCAAAAACACCATGCCAACATTCCACATACACCATATTAACATTCCACAAACACCATGTTAATATTCCACAAACACCATGTTAACATTCCACAAACACCATGCCAACATTCCACAAACACCATGTTAACATTCCACATACACCATATTAACATTCCACAAACACTCAGCTAACATTCCACAAACACCAAGCTAACATTCCACAAACACCATGTTAATATTCCACATACACCATATTAACATTCCACAAACACTCAGCTAACATTCCCCAAACACCATATTAACATTCCACAAACACCATGTTAACATTCCACAAACACCATGCCAACATTCCACAAACACCATGTTAACATTCCACAAACACCATGTTAACATTCCACAAACACTCAGCTAACATTCCACAAACACCATGCCAACATTCCACAAACACCATGCCAACATTCCACAAACACTCAGCCAACATTCCACAAACACCATGTTAACATTCCACACTCAGCTAACATTCCACAAACACCCAGCCAGCATTCCACAAACAATCAGCTTGTATTTGATAGCAAAACCGCCCCATCAGCTAAGCAGCACTTAGAGCATTCATCTTTCATAGAGAGGAGAAAATGAAGCTGCTTCAGATCTGAAATCATCCACAGGTGTTTCTTTGTCATGCCTGCTCCCCGAGTGGTTCCTGGGCTAGACTCCCAACTCCACACTCACCTCCATCCGTAACGTGGTTAAGCTGGCAGTCACTTTAAGAGTGTCTGCTCATTACTTGAATGTAAATAACCTGTGGGTAATTGTCTTTTAAGTTGGAAATTAAATGTAATAAATAAAAGTGGTTCCTAATGTCTTTCCTGAAGAGAACATGGGCATTTTTTCTTATTTAATCAGGAAAAAAAACGAAAATGTGCGCCATGTTTGGCCTGGAGGACTGGGCAGGGAACTGCTGCTACGCCGTTACTGTTACAGAAAGGTCTGAAGCTTCTTTCATATTTGAAGTGAATACAACGACTCGTCTTATAACGTATTCCAGTTTACAGCCCAACACGTTCTATCACAACTTCCCGAGCCATATTTCGAAGTGGCAGGGATGAGTAATGAATCGCAGCGTGGAGTTCTGTAATGCAGTAAGACGCGAGCGCTTCAGGAAAACGCTGCTATGCTGGAGGGGCTGGCGCTGGCGCTGTCGGGCCGGGCCGGGCCGGGCCCTCCGTGGCTCCATTTTTACTTATTGTTTCACACGTCTCTGTATGTGTTTCTGTGTGGGTGTGCGTGTCGATGTGGGCGTGTGGTGTGATAAAGGGTGAAGGACAGTAATGAAACCCATGACGCTGAAGATCACCAGATCATGCCTGTCGTTTATAGCTTACTCCACAGAGTAAACACCAACCGACAGGCCTCCACAGAGTAAACACCACCCGACAGGCCTCCACAGTGTAAACACCAACCAACAGGCCTCCACAGAGTAAACACCAACCGACAGGCCTCCACAGAGTAAACACCACCCGACAGGCCTCCACAGAGTAAACACCAACTAGCAGGCCTCCACAGAGTAAACACCAACCAACAGGCCTCCACAGAGTAAACACCAACCGACAGGCCTCCACAGAGTAAACACCACCCGACAGGCCTCCACAGAGTAAACACCAACTAACAGGCCTCCACAGAGTAAACACCAACCAACAGGCCTCCACAGAGTAAACACCAACCGACAGGCCTCCACAGAGTAAACACCAATCCAAGGGGCCTCCACAGTGTAAACACCAACCAACAGGCCTCCACAGAGTAAACACCAACCGACAGGCCTCCACAGAGTAAACACCAACCGACAGGCCTCCACAGAGTAAACACCACCCGACAGGCCTCCACAGAGTAAACACCAACTAACAGGCCTCCACAGAGTAAACACCAATCCAAGGGGCCTCCACAGAGTAAACACCAACTAACAGGCCTCCACAGAGTAAACACCAACCAACAGGCCTCCACAGAGTAAACACCAACCGACAGGCCTCCACAGAGTAAACACCACCCAACAGGCCTCCACAGAGTAAACACCAACTAACAGGCCTCCACAGAGTAAACACCAACCGACAGGCCTCCACAGAGTAAACACCAACCGACAGGCCTCCACAGAATAAACACCAACCGACAGGCCTCTACAGAGTAAACACCACCCGACAGGCCTCCACAGAGTAAACACCAACCGACAGGCCTCTACAGAGTAAACACCAACCGACAGGCCTCTACAGAGTAAACACCAACCGACGGGCCTCCACAGAGTAAACACCAAGCGACAGGCCTCCACAGAGTAAACACCAACCGACAGGTCTCAACAGAGTATACACCAACCGACAGGCCTCCACAGAGCAAACACCACCCGACAGGCCTCCACAAAGTAAACACCAACCGACAGGCCTCCACAGAGTAAACTCCAACCGACAGGCCTCCACAGAGTAAACACCAACCGACAGGCTTCCACAGAGCAAACACCACCCGACAGGCCTCCACAGAGCAAACACCAATCGACAGGCCTCTACAGAGTAAACACCAACCGACAGGCCTCCACAGAGTAAACACCAACCGACAGGTCTCCACAGAGTAAACACCAACCGACAGGCCTCTACAGAGTAAACACCAACCGACAGGCCTCCACAGAGTAAACACCACCCGACAGGCCTCTACAGAGTAAACACCAACCGACAGGTCTCTACAAAGTAAACACCAACCGACAGGCCTCCACAGAGTAAACACCAACCGACAGGCTTCCACAGAGCAAACACCACCCGACAGGCCTCCACAGAGTAAACACCACCCGACAGGCCTCTACAGAGTAAACACCAACCGACAGGCCTCCACAGAGTAAACACCAACCGACAGGCCTCCACAGAGTAAACACCAACCAACAGGTCTCTACAGACTTAACACCACCCAATTTTCTGTATGATTTATTTATTCCTGTTTTAATATAAAAGTCGGAATATTAAATTCTCACAAGCACTTAATGTCTAGTGTAAGAAACACGGTGGGCTGTATTGCACATTTGGGGTCAAAGGGTCAAAGCTTAACCTCAGATACTCACGAAAGTATCTGAAATCTTCCGGATGGTTCCTACTTTATTCTGAGTTTACACCTGTGTAATACTTTCAAACGTATGTACACATATGAACATAAAGCACGTATGTATGTAAATCTTTATTTCCATATATACGTATGGTAGATGATGAATTTAATTAGTGTATGTTACTGTATAATCTTTGGTAGTGTGTCTCCAAGTGTGTGTATCTTTAGCAGTGTGTGTGTGTGTGTGAGTGTGTGTGTGTGTGTGTGCAATATGTAATATCACTGTGCTTGTTGTGTGTTTATATCCTGTCAGTGCAGGCTGGGTTATTTGCATGGATGCTTTTTGAAGTTCATTAAGCTCATCATGCTAATAAAGTTCAGCTCAACGGATTAACAGAGGATTGGTGTGTGTGTGTGTGTCTGTAAGTGTGTGTGTGTGTGTGTGTGTCTGTATGTGTGTGTGAGTATGATGACCGATTGGGGCGCTTTGACAGTGAGAAGCCACCAGCTGAGTTTTAATTCAGCCTGTCAATTTAACGGCAGGAAACAAACACACACAAATAAACAAGATACTTTATACATAAACACACACACACACACACACACACACACACACACACACACACACAACTAAACAGCAGAGAGAAAACATTAAAACTTTACATTTTTATATGGATATTTTATTAGAACTTCATTCTGCAAATTAAACCCGCAAAGTTGTATTGCAGCGCTATAATCATTATACACATCAGGTCCCCCCCCCTCTGTCTCTCTGTCTCTCTCTCTCTCTCTCTCTTTCTGCTTATCCTTTTGTTCAGTCACTGACCTTTCTGATTCTCCTCTCACATTAACACACACTCTGTCACTCTGCTATAACCCACCCACCCCCACACACACAGGTTGTGCATGTTTGTACTTCTAATGCATTTCATTTCAATCCATAATGCAGTTTTACTGGCCCAGTCTCTCTCTCTCTCTCTCTCTCTCTCTCTCTCTCTCTCTCTGTTTTCTATTGTTCTACATTGTGTTTTCTTCGATTGACATTCTCTCTGTGTCATTCTGTGTCTTTGGGACCACAACACACACACACACAGAACAGGTAGGGCAGTACCTCTACAGTGACTGATCCTGATACACTGACCTGAGTGCAGTGACTCTGAATGGCTCTCATGGCCCTCCACTCCTCCAGCTCTTTACCCAGTTGAGCAGCTAAGCGTTAAAAACACAATCAATACTGCAGAACTGCTGCTTCTGCTTTAGGGCCTTTCTTCTTCTCCGCTTTCTGTTTATGTATCCCTCTCTCCCTTCGTTCACCTTGGGAACTGGGAGACTTCCGACAGCAGAGGAGGAGTTTGACTGGGCCACAAGCCAGGATACTGCTCTCCATGGCAGTGGAGCTGGAGTGGAACACCAGGTAGAAGACTCTCCATTGTGAAAGCAGAGTTTGACTGGCTCACAAGCTGGGGGACTCCACCTTGAAAGTAGAATTTGACTGGACTGTGAAGCAGGAGGCTCTTCATGGCACTAGCTGAGCTTATCTGGGCCTTGAGCTGAGACACTCTTCATCGTGGTAGTGGAGTTTGTCTGAGCATTGAGCTGGGACACTCCTCATGATAGTATTGGGCCTTGACTGGGCCTTAAGGTGGAACACTTTTCATTGTTGTAATGGAGTTTGATAGGGCCTTGAGCTGGGACACTTTTCATCATGGTAGTGGACCCTGACTGGGCCTTGAGCTGGGACACTCTTCATCATGGTAATGAACCTTGAGCTGGGACACTCTTCATCGTGGTAGTGGACCCTGACTGGGCCTTGAGCTGGGACACTCTTCATCGTGGTAGCAGAGTTTGACTGGGCCTTGATCTGGGACACTCATCATTATGGTAATGGACCTTGAGCTGGGACACTCTTCATCGTGGTAGTGGACACTGACTGTTCATTTTGGTAGTGAAATTTGACTGGGCCTTAATCTGGGGCACTATCCTGGTAGTGGACCTTGTCTGGGCCTTGAGCTGGAAATCATTGTGGTAGTTGAGTTTGACTGGGCCTTGAGCTGGGACACTCTCCATCATGGTAGTTGGTCTTGTCTGGGCCTTAATCTGGGACACTCTCCATCATGGCAGTGGAGTTTGACTAGGCCTTGAGCTGGGAATCATTGTGGTAGTGGACCTTGACTGGGCCTTGAGCTGGGACACTCTCCATCCTGGTAGTGGAGTTTCACTGGGCCTTGAGCTGGAACACTCTTCATCATGGTGGTAAAATTTGACCAGTCATGGTAGAATTGGTAATTGACTGGGCCACACTGGGCCACAAGCCAGGAGATTCTTTATTGTATGAGCAGAGTTGGGTAAGCTGAGAGACTCTGTATGTTAAAAGTGGAGTTTGATGGGGTCACGAGCAGGGAGACATAGTTTTATCGAGGACACAAGCCAGAACACTCTGCATGGCAAAAGTGTAGTTTAACTGGGCCACAAGCCTAGAAACTCATCACCATGGAAGAATGGGCTACAAGACAGGACATTCTTAACCATGGAAGCATTTGTTTTTTCTGTCTTGCAAGCTGAGAGTCACTTCAGAGCGGAAACATGGTTTTAATAGGACATAACTCTGAAGACTATTCACCCCAGTTTGGATGAGCCACGAGCCATGGGCCTCTCTTCATTCCTCCTCCTATTTATCCATCCCTTTATTAATTCCACTTCCACTTCATCCCTTCATCTGTCCTTCCATCTCTCCATTTCTCTCCTCCATTGCTCCACCTGTTCATTTATCCCTTCATTTCCCAACCCCTCTATTCATCTATCACTTTATTCCATCCTCCCTCTCTTTATTATCCACCCATTCCTTCCTTCACTTTATTAATATTTCCATCCCTGTATTCATCCCTCTATTGACTTGTCTCCAATGACTCTATTCATTTTTCCATCCCTTTTTCTATCCTTCTATCCCCTTATTCATGCTTGCATGCCTACATTTCTCCTTCTATGCTTCTATACCCTTATTTATCCCTCCATCTCTTTATTCATCCCTCTATCTCTCTGTCCCTGTCCTGTGTTTATATCCTCCTCCTCTTTCTGCTTCCTGGGGTTGGACAAGCTGGTCAGGCCGCATCTGCTATCACATCTTTAGCATCCTGACAGCGGGGGACCACACACACACACACACACACACACACACAATAGTGTGTGTATTGGTGTCTCTTCTGCATGGGTGTGTGTAAATGCTGGTAACCTCAGTCACCAAAAGATCAGCGTTAGCCTTTTTTACTTTTTCAATATAAAACAGTTCAGCCTCTAAACCTTAACTGACTGAGTCACATCCAAACTTGTTAGGAACAATTAAGCTGTCTAGCGTTCAAGGCGTTGGGTTACAGTGAACATCACAGCTGTGATTCAGTCGCAGTGGATCATCACGCATGTAATTTTACTCACCAGACCACTCCAGGTCAAACGTTCTACGGCCTAACTAGCCAATTTAGAGTGAACCAGACAGGAATTGTGAATTAAAATGCACTGACGTGTGATTTATTTTTGCTTATATTTTCATATATCGCTGCTGTTGTATCTCCAAAATGTAACTTCACAGGAGAAGGACTTTACTTCCAACGTAAGTCAGTGGACCCAGACGTCTTTCCAAGCCATTTTGGGTCGTTTCTTTTGCTCCGTTCATCACACAATGTAAAGAACAGCAGGCTTTTTCAAATAATGCCAAAAACTGAGAGGATTACGAGGTTTGGCTCGGACAGCAGCGATGTGTATACATAACCCAATATGAATTCAATTGTATTTGAATAAATCAGGTTATGAAAAACAAATTATGTTGCCTACTGTTAACAAACTGTATTACTAGGTGGACAAATAGCTTTTTGCACTTAATATTATGTATGAATTAAACGTAATGAATTATCGAAAAAAATGTTTTATTTATATATATATGTGTGTGTGTGTGTGTGTGTGTGTGTAGGTGTGTGTGTGTGTGTGTGTGTGTGTGTGTGTAGGTGTGTGTGTGTGTGTGTGTGTGTGTGTGTGTGTAGGTGTGTGTGTGTGTGTAAGCCGCGCAGTCCTGTGTAATGTGTTGGTTGCTGTTGTGTGTTTGGGGCCCAGAGAACCACATTCCGTTCCAGTGTAGACGGACTGAGGAGGAATTGCAGTACCGGCTTGACTTGATCGGCACCATATTGCACTTTGTGGCCGTTTTATCAAAGCAGTGAAGCCATTTGAGGCCACATGTTCTTACTGGTTTAATAAAAGCAGCATTTTTAAAAGAAAAGAGTTCCTCGTGGACAGCAGCCAAAGGTCCCCACGATGACAATTTGTTCATGTTTCCATCATCCTGAGGACAGACGGTGATAAACACACACACACAACAGAGGGAAATGCATCGCAAGGACAGCAATCAAACCCGCTTTGAGAGAAAAGAGAGAGAAGGAAAGTGATAGGAGGAAAGAGGGAGTGGGGGAAGCAGAATGAGAGAGAGAAGAATGGAGCTGGAAAGAAGGAGGGAGGGAAGGAGGGAAGGAGGGAGGGAGGGAGGTCTCCCAGTGGCCCCTTCTGCTTGCTTTATCATAATGTAGTTTTAATTAAAAAGCTCAGTGTCAAAGGGTTTAGCAGACTGACAACTGAGAGCAGACTGTTACTCTGCAGCAGTTCCACACACACACACACACACACACACACACACACACACACACACACACACACACACACACACTGTATGTGCATCATGTAAACACAGCACACACACATGAATAAAAATGAACACAGCCATTAAAATTAGGGCTGTTAAACTGGTATAATAATGAATTTTGATTGATTATCCTGTTAACGTAATCTCAGTTAATCTCATCGGTTTTATGAACTTAAATGTGACCCTAAATGAAGCTCTGTTTCCATTTAAAGCAGTCGTTTGTAGTGGTTCTATGAATAAGGATGTTATGAAAATTCATCAGGCTGCGATTATTACCATCAATAAACCAATAACATTATTTTTATCATGAGTGAACAAGGTCCATTCCGACCAGCAGTGGCTTCAGAGTCCACCCAACGGATCTACGCTCATATCGCCGCGTGCGAAAGTTTGCGCCACCCCTGTCAAATTCCATTTTTATGTTTGTTAGTGTGGCATCCACGGTTTGTGCTGCTATGGGGGCGCTCGGGAGGCGTGGTCATGCAAAGAGGCTCTCGGGAGGTGCACGCTCCAGTAGCCAGTTGCACCAGCTGAAGGTCAGTTAGATCGTAGCCTGTTTTGAGC
>NC_051221.1:2947612-2977612 GCF_015220715.1 Pygocentrus nattereri
ATATATATTGTTCATACATATATTATGTATAGCTTTGTATTACATATTATATTTGTATTATATATTGATTACATATAGATTTGGTTATGTATAGTTGTGTTATATATTATATTTGTATTATATATTGATTACATATAGATTTGGTTATGTATAGCTTTGTGTTATATATTATATTTGTATTATATATTGATTACATATAGATTTGGTTATGTATAGCTTTGTGTTATATATTATATTTGTATTATATATTGATTACATATAGATTTGGTTATGTATAGTTGTGTTATATATTATATTTGTATTATATATTGATTACATATAGATTTGGTTATGTATAGTTGTGTTATATATTATATTTGTATTATATATTGATTACATATAGATTTGGTTATGTATAGTTGTGTTATATATTATATTTGTATTATATATTGATTACATATAGATTTGGTTATGTATAGCTTTGTGTTATATATTATATTTGTATTATATATTGATTACATATAGATTTGGTTATGTATAGCTTTGTGTTATATATTATATTTGTATTATATATTGATTACATATAGATTTGGTTATGTATAGTTGTGTTATATATTATATTTGTATTATATATTGATTACATATAGATTTGGTTATGTATAGTTGTGTTATATATTATATTTGTATTATATATTGATTACATATAGATTTGGTTATGTATAGTTGTGTTATATATTATATTTGTATTATATATTGATTACATATAGATTTGGTTATGTATAGCTGTGTTATATATTATATTTGTATTATATATTGATTACATATAGATTTGGTTATGTATAGCTGTGTTATATTTTATTTTTGTATTATATATTGATTACATATAGATTTGGTTATGTATAGTTGTGTTATATATTATATTTGGAATATATATTGATTACATATAGATTTGGTTTGTATAGCTTTGTCTTATATATTAAATTTGGAATATATATTGTTCATACATATATTATGTATAGCTTTGTATTACATATTATATTTGTATTATATATTGATTACATATAGATTTGATTATGTATAGCTGTGTTATACATTATATTTGTATTATATATTGATTACATATAGATTTGGTTATGTATAGCTTTGTGTTATATATTATATTTGGAATATATATTGTTCATACATAGATTATGTATAGCTTTGTATTACA
Organism: Pygocentrus nattereri; assembly: GCF_015220715.1. Taxonomy (NCBI): domain Eukaryota; kingdom Metazoa; phylum Chordata; class Actinopteri; order Characiformes; family Serrasalmidae; genus Pygocentrus; species Pygocentrus nattereri. The sequence continues at coordinate 2,948,802 of NC_051221.1, forward strand.
TATTATATTTGTATTATATATTGATTACATATAGATTTGATTATGTATAGCTGTGTTATATATTATATTTGTATTATATATTGATTACATATAGATTTGGTTATGTATAGCTTTGTGTTATATATTATATTTGGAATATATATTGTTCATACATAGATTATGTATAGCTTTGTGTTACATATTATATTTGTATTATATATTGATTACATATAGATTTGATTATGTATAGTTGTGTTATATATTATATTTATATTATATATTGATTACATATCGATTTCATTATGTATATTTGTGTTATATATTATATTTGTATTAGACAGACAGACAGACAGACAGACAGACAGACAGACAGACAGATAGATAGATAGATAGATAGATAGATAGATAGATAGATAGATAGATAGATAGATAGATATAGTATTGGTTGAAAACTCCATCACTTTTACAACATTTCATGATGAATGGACCGATAATAATTGTCCATAATTACCCATATATATATATATATATATATATATATATATATATATATATATATATATATATATATATATATATATATATATATATATATATATATATTTATATATAGCAAGAGAGAGAGAGAGAAAAAAGAACTAGATGTGTGTCTGTGTGTGTGTGTGTGTATGTGTGTGTGTGTGTGTGTGTGTGTGTGTGTGTGTGTGTGTTTCTTGATCCTTCCTGAGCTGTAGATTCTTCCACACCTCTCAGTGTTCTGCCTGAGGGCTCTGACAGGTTCGATTTCTTCCCCACCAATGTGGAGCTGAGAATGAGATTCTCCAAATGAGACACACAGACACACACACACATACACACACACACACACACACACACACACACATACATACATACACACACAGGCTGGGACCTGACCCGGCCTTCTCACCTCCCATTCCCTCCCATCTGTGAACACACACACACGGATACAGCCTTAGCCATGTCCTCAATGTCCAAAGCCTTTTCCTTCATTCATCTTTGTCTTTCTTTCCTCCAGCCTCCTGGCCCAAAACTTCTTCTGCACGCATTCAGGAAATTGTGTGTACAACCCTGTTGCTGCTGCAGTCCTCTCTACACTCTCTACTACACTGGTAACGTTAACCCTCTCAGATCAACATCATAGAAAAAAGAACACTGCCACTGATCAATCAACAAGTCAGGAACACAGCCACTGATCAATCAGCAAGTCAGGAACACAGCCACTGATCAATCAACAAGTCAGGAACACAGCCACTGATCGATCAACAAGTCAGGAACACAGCCACTGATCAATCAACAAGTCAGGAACACAGCCCCTGATCGATCAACAAGTCAGGAACACAGCCACTGATCGATCAACAAGTCAGGAACACAGCCACTGATCGATCAACAAGTCAGGAACACAGCCACTGATCGATCAGCAAGTCAGGAACACAGCCTCTGATCGGTCGACGAGTCAGGAACACAGCCACTGATCGATCAACAAGTCATGAACACAGCCACTGATCGATCGACAAGTCAGGAACGCAGCCACTGATCGATCGACAAGTCAGGAACGCAGCCACTGATCGATCGACAAGTCAGGAACACAGCCACTGATCAGTCGACAAGTCAGGAACGCAGCCACTGATCGATCGACAAGTCAGGAACACAGCCACTGATCGATCGACAAGTCAGGAACACAGCCACTGATCGATCGACAAGTCAGGAACACAGCCTCTGATCGGTCGACAAGTCAGGAACACAGCCACTGATCGATCGACAAGTCAGGAACACAGCCCCTGATTGATCGACAAGTCAGGAACACAGCCACTGATCGATCGACAAGTCAGGAACACAGCCACTGATCGATCAGCAAGTCAGGAACACAGCCCCTGATTAATCAACAAGTCAGGAACACAGCCACTGATCGATCGACAAGTCAGGAACACAGCCCCTGATTAATCAACAAGTCAAGAACACAGCCACTGATCGATCGACAAGTCAGGAACACAGCCACTGATCGATCGACAAGTCAGGAACACAGCCTCTGATCGATCAACAAGTCAGGAACACAGCCACTGATCGATCGACAAGTCAGGAACACAGCCACTGATCGATCGACAAGTCAGGAACACAGCCACTGATCGATCAACAAGTCAGGAACACAGCCACTGATCGATCGACAAGTCAGGAACACAGCCACTGATCGATCAACAAGTCAGGAACACAGCCCCTGATTGATCGACATGTCAGGAACACAGCCACTGATCGATCGACAAGTCAGGAACACAGCCACTGATCGATCAGCAAGTCAGGAACACAGCCCCTGATTGATCGACAAGTCAGGAACACAGCCCCTGATTAATCAACAAGTCAGGAATACAGCCTCTGATCGGTCGACAAGTCAGGAACACAGCCACTGATCGATCGACAAGTCAGGAACACAGCCACTGATCGATCGACAAGTCAGGAACACAGCCACTGATCGATCAGCAAGTCAGGAACACAGCCACTGATCGATCGACAAGTCAGGAACACAGCCACTGATCGATCAGCAAGTCAGGAACACAGCCCTTGATTAATCAACAAGTCAGGAACACAGCCACTGATCGATCGACAAGTCAGGAACACAGCCCCTGATTAATCAACAAGTCAAGAACACAGCCACTGATCGATCGACAAGTCAGGAACACAGCCACTGATCGATCGACAAGTCAGGAACACAGCCTCTGATCGATCAACAAGTCAGGAACACAGCCACTGATCGATCGACAAGTCAGGAACACAGCCACTGATCGATCGACAAGTCAGGAACACAGCCACTGATCGATCAGCAAGTCAGGAACACAGCCCCTGATTGATCGACAAGTCAGGAACACAGCCCCTGATTAATCAACAAGTCAGGAATACAGCCTCTGATCGATTGACAAGTCAGGAACACAGCCACTGATCGATCAGCAAGTCAGGAACACAGCCACTGATCGATCGACAAGTCAGGAACACAGCCACTGATCGATCAGCAAGTCAGGAACACAGCCACTGATCGATCGACAAGTCAGGAACACAGCCACTGATCGATCAGCAAGTCAGGAACACAGCCCCTGATTAATCAACAAGTCAGGAACACAGCCACTGATCGATCGACAAGTCAGGAACACAGCCACTGATCGATCGACAAGTCAGGAACACAGCCACTGATCGATCGACAAGTCAGGAACACAGCCTCTGATCGATCAACAAGTCAGGAACACAGCCACTGATCGATCGACAAGTCAGGAACACAGCCTCTGATCGATCAACAAGTCAGGAACACAGCCACTGATCGATCGACAAGTCAGGAACACAGCCACTGATCGATCGACAAGTCAGGAACACAGCCCCTGATTGATCGACAAGTCAGGAACACAGCCACTGATCGATCGACAAGTCAGGAACACAGCCACTGATCGATCAGCAAGTCAGGAACACAGCCCCTGATTGATCGACAAGTCAGGAACACAGCCCCTGATTAATCAACAAGTCAGGAATACAGCCTCTGATCGATTGACAAGTCAGAAATACAGCCTCTGATTGGTCGATGAGTCAGGAACACAACACCTGTTTGGTCGATAAGTCAGGAATACGGTCTCTGACTGGTGAAAAAGTCAGGAATACAGTCTCTGATTGGTGAAAAAGTCAGGAATACAGTTTCTGACTCATCGAGGATTCAGGAACACTGCCTCTGTTTGGTCAATGAGCGAGCAACCCAGCCACTGATTGGTCGATGAGTGAGCAACACAGCCACTGATTGGTCGATGATTGAGCAACACAGCCACTGATTGGTCGATGAGTGAGCAACACAGCCACTGATTGGTCGGCCATTCAGGAACAGAGTTTCTGATTGGTGGACATGGAGAAATTGCTAAACAATCTCAGAAGGCATTCAGTGTTGGGTTCATTATGGATGTATTTTACCAAGTCTCCAAAAACAGAGCTCTTCAAGGCTGGATTACGAAGCTTCTGAAAGGGATACCAAGCTCAACACAGCCCTCATTGAAACGACTCAGTTCTAGCTTTCTGGGAGATAATGAAAGTAAGTCTGTAGCATGTAGACTCTTAACTTTCTTAACATCTCTGCTTCAGCATTTTTAACTTTCAGTGTAAGTTAAGATAAGATTTTATTCTAAGTCATTTTGGGCCATTTCTCTTGCTCCATTTGCATAAAATTCTGATACAATACAAAGTGCCTTGGCAGCTGTAAATCAATAAGAAATGACAGAAGTGGAAATGCAAGGTTTTGTTCCAGCAGTGATCATATATCTGAGTAATTACCTGAGCCTCACTCAGACGCGCTGGGCTTGGTGTACATTTGATGCATTAAGCTCTGTTTTTTCTTTCTCTCACCTTCCTTTCCTATTTTTTTTTTCTCGTTCCATCACTCAGTTTGTTCTCTCACTGAGTTTAATTTTACATCCCAATGTCCCAGATATCTGTTCATTTTTGTTTTTTGTTAATTTAGGAATAACACCTGCCAATCAAAAATAAATATGCATTCTCCAGTCTGCCATTAGAATGTTTTTCCCTCCGTACAGTCTGCTACACTGTCGTCATCAGCAATTTACAGATTCTCGTTTGGTTCAAAGCCACAAACAAGGTGGTTTCAAACCTGATGGACTGTGAGTGAATGTGTTTAGGTTCACAGCTGGAATTCACTGTAGCTTAGATGCTCTTGTTTTATGGATTTTACAGGAATTTCTCATTTTTGTTTGAATTCCAACTGAGACATGAGTCTTTAACACAGAACTCTCTTCATTTTTAGAGTAACTATGCTTCGTTTTTTTATCTTAATGTTTCTAATTTCTTGTTTTTTAATAAATTTCTGTAATAAAATATTTTGCACAACAAACAAACAAACAAGATGTGTCAGTAGGTTCTGGGCCTGGATACAAGAAGAGTGAAGACTGACATCAGACAACAGGGCCAAAAAGGCTAAAGGTAACCTTAAAGGCTAAAGGTGCCAAGCAAAGTGGCACCATGCTGCAAACCCCAACCGGAACATCATCAGGCCAAAAAGCCACAGCCTATCATCAGACTCCAGCATTAGCATGAAGTGATTCAGCAGGAGCTTCACACCATCGCGGCAGAATGGCACTCTCTTCTCAGAACAGAGCTTTAAAAAACACTCAAATGAGCTTGAATTCAGTGCTTTAATTTTGAGGCTTCTGACAAGGTGTGTCTCCTGAATGCTGATGTGTACTCGATAATGAGCTTTCTCTTCCTTTTCTTAATTTCCATTTGATTGACAGTCAGCTGACTGCAAGAGAAGGAAGCAACCACTAACAGGACAACAAGAACAACAATAACAACAACACAACAACAAATGATAAATTCTGATACAGATCAAGAAGACACAGTTGTTCCCAGCTGTGTTTATCAAAACTGGTCCAAACGAGCGACGGAACACCACCTCTGCCCAAATCTAAGCTATCGCCCATTACCTCAGCAGTGGATTGTATAAGAACAGCGCATGCATCTGAGTCAGGGACGCGAAACTTAATGAAATTTAATGTCATCTGTCTGACAAATGAATTCTCATCTCACACGAGAGATTATTATCTCTCCCTGTGTTTTTCTGCCCCTCCCTCTCTTCGTCTCTCGCTCTTGCTTTCTCTCTCTTTCTGCATATGGGGAGATCTTACCGAAATATATGTGTTGCCGACACCTCAGACGATGTGTGAGCGCAGTCATCCCATTAATTAAACCCAAGTAATTTGACTCAGGAAACACACAAACTCTCTCCGTCTCTCTGAACCTGACTCAAATTTGTCTTCCACTCTTTTGTCATCTCTGTCTCTTGCAATAACACCCGCTGAAAGTACCTGATTTGGATGGAAGTCGAAACTCTTGTCACGACACTGAAAATTCCAACAGAAAGATCTCTCGAGTAGTTTGCTTGAAACCAGTAGGTCCTACTTTAGGGGTCCTTTCATGCCTACGCTGCTTAGTGGGGACCAACCTGACGTTCGTCTTTGGTTCAGCTCATTTTGACAAGTGGGAACACTCTACCTGTGCTCGATCGTGTACCGAACTATTGAACCACTCAAGGGTCTGTCCATGTAATCTGCCAGACATAACTTTCATTTAACTCTCATATCATCTTTAATTCAATAACAGTAATGAGGCACAGCATCTAATCTTGGAATATAATCTCTGGAAACATTTTGGATAGGTGAGATGAAGTATCATTGATCTGATTGGCTAAATTCAAATGGACAAATCCTTAAACCAACTGATCAGAGGTCAGGTAAGGTTGACGTTTATTACTCTGATTGTGACACAACGCATCTCTATTTCCATGTTACATAATATGTTGGACAATACATTTATATCAAGAACATATATAAATGCACCATGCAAGATCAAAATATCTGCAAGGTCCATTTTGGCCAAATGCACTATATGGACAAAAGTACTGGGACACCTACACTTCACACCTACAGGAGCTTTTATGACTCCCATTACCAAAGGCATTAATAAGGAGTTGGTCCCGCCTTTGCAGCTCTAACGGCTTCCACTCTTCTGGAAAGCTTTCCATAAGATTTCGGAGAGTGTCTGTGGTTCTTTGTGCACATTTCAGTCAGAAGTGCATTTGTGAGGTCAGACACTGATGTTGCACGAGAGGGTCTGGCTCACAATAGCCGTTCTAGTTCATCCCAAAGGTGTTGGATGGGGTTGAGGTCAGGACTCAACTGGCCCTCAGGACTGTGAGGGCCAGTCAAGTTCTTCCACACCATACTCACCCAGCCTGACTTTATGGAGCCGCTTTGTGCACTCGGGCTCAGTCATGCTGAAAAAGAAACTATGCCCACAAAGTTGGAAGCATATGTCTTAGTATGCTGAAGCATTTAGATCTCCTGACTTGTGTCAGAGGTGGTATCCTATGAGAAGTTTAAATGTTTAAAGTCAGTGAGCTCTTCAGTACGATCCGTTCTACTGCCAGGGTTTCTCTATGGGGACTGCAAGGCTGTGTGATTAATTGTATCCACCTGTCAGCAATGGGTGTGGCTGAATTACCTGATTGCAATAATCAGGAGTGGTGTCCCAATACTTTTGTGCATACATAACATATGTGTATCACACCAACTGCTGATTTCTAATCTATATTTTTCACACTTTTTGTAATCCATCCCTATATTTGATATACCTTTTGCTTTCATTTATTTAACCTGTTGAACTTTATTTAGTCGCTTGTTTAGCTATTTATTTACCTATTTACTAAAAATCAGTTTCATTTGGTTTTGATGTCAATGCCTGTATTTTCATTTCTCAGTCTCTTTTTTCTCTCTTGCCTCTCGGCCCTCACTGATTGCTTAAAAAGCATTTATTAAAAACACGTTATAAATATCTGTCTCTACCAAACCCCAGATAATGGGAGGCTAGGCTACTCATGCTGTTAACCAGATATAACAGCCTAAACTACCTGCGGATTTCTTCGTTAATTAGAATGAAGTTCTTGTGTGATTGCTAATGTAGATGCATACAAGGATGCATAATCCCTCCTCCACCAAACTTTTCTATTGGCACTATGCATTCTGGTAGGTAACGTTCTCCTGGGATTCGCCAAACACAGATTCATTATCAGTCTGTCAGATGGTGAAGCTGATTCATCACCTCCATAGAACACGTTTCCACTGCTCCAGTGTCCAGTGAAGCCATGCTGTACAACACATCCGCGGATAGTGATCTCAGGCTTGTGCAGCTGCTTGTGCAGCTTTTTACACATTTAAAATATCTCCAAATGCGGTGTGAGCGATCCGATCGTTATCTGAACGCTCCCTGGGTGTTTTTACACCTGGCTTATTATGCAGTCCAGTCAAATTCAAACATGATCTAAAAAAACATGATGACGCAACGTATAAACAGCCTCTAAGTGAAAGAAGCATCTAGACTTTTACAGTAATATGAAACAAAAGACTAAAAAACACATGCTTGCTGATAATGTAGGCATAAAAGGAACAGTGCTGGTATCCACGTCAAATTCCTGACCAATTCAGTGAACATCCATGCATGCAGCTTAGTGTAGTTTGGTCATTGCAATGTGACCGGAACCAAATTAAACAGAGTCGATGTTGCAAAAACCCAAACTCTACTGGACAGCGCTGCGTTTACTTTATTCGTTATGCCAAATTTGATCAGGAGCCCCTCCTTTGTAGCCTTGTTGGTGTACAGCTGAGGCACCTGAGCCTTTCACCAATGGTCAGTTTCTGACCACAGAGCTACTCTTGATGGGATGTTTTAGGGTGGTGGCCCACTCTCGACCTAGCTGTGTGAGCTGTGAGATTTTCCGATAGTGGAGATAGTGAGCGTGAAGCTTCTGCAAGGGTTTTTAATAAAATTCAGTGGTGATGCTAATTGGAGAACGTGATTAGCAGCCTTTGTAAGCAGGCTTGACCCTGGTGGGCAGCAATGTTGTAACTAAAGTTCCCCAGTGTTTCCCATGCCTGCTCCTGCGGTCCCCTTGCACTGCTCTCTCACACACAAACACACCCACACACACACACACACACACATTTTAAACTCATGAAGAGCTTGATAATTAGGTGATGAGGGGAGTCATGAGCAGCATTGGGAAACACTTGAACCTGCAAAATTGTGCTCTGGTGGAAGTGACACAGTGTTTGTCACAGAGACCATCCCTAGGGGGCTGTTCTGGTACCATTTCGCTTTTGCTGGTCCTGTTTGTAACTTCTGGTCCTGTCTGTGACCACATGAGCCTGTCTATGATCTTCTAAGCCTGCCTGTGAACTTATTTCTCCTGTATCTAACTTTCTGGTCCCATCTGTACCCTATATCTATCTGGAACGTTTTATCTGTTTATACAGTTCCAGTCCTATCGAGAACTGTCTGTAACCTTCTGGTCCCAACTTTAAGCTTGTGGCTATGAGTATGATCTTTTGATTCTGTCTGTAACCTTCTGGGCTTTCTGGACCTGTCTTTGACCTTCTTAGCTTGTCTGTGGTCTTCTGGTCTTGTCTGTGACCTTGTGACCTGTCTGTCTCAGTCTGTAACCTTATAGGCTGGTTTAGGACCTTCAGGGCCTGTCTGTAACCTCTCTGTCTCCTTTAGACAATTTCTTTAACCTTATGGGCCTGTCTGTGGTCTTCTGGCAGAGGCTTTAACCTTTTAGGCGTGTCTGTGATCTTATGGCCCAGGCTGTAACCTTCTAAGCCTGTCTGTGAACATCTAGTCCTTTCTGTAATGTTCTAGGCCTGTGTGTGACCTACATCTCCTGTCTGTAACTATCTTGGACTTTCTGTGACCTTCTGGTCCTGTTTTTGACCTTCTAGGCCTGTCTGTACTGTTTTGGGTCAGTCTGTAATGTTCTGGTTCTTTCTGTGATATTTTGGGTCAGTCTGTAACGTTCTGGTTCTTTCTGTGATGTTTTGGGTCAGTCTGTAATGTTCTGGTCCTGTATGTAAAGTTTTGGGTCAGTCTGTAATGTTCTTCTCCTGTCTGTAATGTTTTGAGTCAGTTTGTAATGTTCTTGTCCTGCTTGTAAAGTTTTGGGTCAGTCTGTAACATTCTGGTCATGTCTGTAAAGTTTTGGGTCAATCTATAAAGTTCTGGTCTTGTCTGTAAAGTTTTGGGTGAGTCTGTGATGTTCTTGTCCTATCTGTAAAGTTTTTGGTCAGTCTATAACATTCTGGTCCTGTCTGTAACCATTTTGGACTTTCTGTGACTTTCTGGTCATATCTGTGACCTTCTAGGCTTGTGTGTGACCTTTCAACAGAAAGTAAAATTGATCCCATCGTTTGGTTTGATGCTGTTTTTATTCTTCTGGACTTGTCTGTAGCTTTGTCGTCGGCAGTCAAGTGATTTTTACGCCATATGACATGAAGATAAAAGTTGAGTTATACTTATAGATCTCAATGCAGAACATTTTGCTTACTTTATTAAGCAGGAACAAATGGCTCTTTTTAGAGAGTGCATGAAAAGAAGATGGTAAGTGTGGTTTTGTCTCTCTCCAGTCTGGAGAAATGCAGTTTGACCACAGCTTTCTCACCAGAGACACTGTATGAGATGGTGAAAGATAGACTCACACACACACTCTCTCTCTCTCTCTTTCTCTATCTGTCTATCTTCACTGTCCTCTATTTTGAGTCTTTAACAGCTTTCTTTCATTGAGATGTGTTTTGCATATTGCCATGGCTTTGAGTGCGACTCCACTCCACTACAGTTTCTGTACATTTGATGACTTTCTCACTGATGTTCTCGAGGTATCCTAAAGTGCTGAGAACAACTTGGAGTTTTACAATATTTTCACCAATATTAACGCCGTAATATAAACAAGACTAATGTGTCCAATTATAATGTACATGAGCATTTATTTTGTGTGCTTATGGACTAACAACTCCTATTCTGGTGTATAAGAGTGTGCATTGAGTTTATTCATAGACTAATATCTCCTATTCTAGTGTAGAGGAGTGTTTATTTAGGTTGTGTATGGACTAATATCTCCTATTCTAGTGTAGAGGAGTGTTTATTGAGGTTGTGTATGGACTGATATCTCCTATTCTAGTGTATGGAGTGTTTATTGAGGTTGTGTATGGACTAATATCTCCTATTCTAGTGTAGAGGAGTGTTTATTGAGGTTGTGTATGGACTAATATCTCCTATTCTAGTGTAGAGGAGTGTTTATTTAGGTTGTGTATGGACTAATATCTCCTATTCTAGTGTAGAGGAGTGTTTATTGAGGTTGTGTATGGACTAATATCTCCTATTCTAGTGTATAGGAGTGTTTATTTAGGTTGTGTATGGACTAATATCTCCTATTCCGGTGTAGAGGAGTGTTTATTGAGGTTGTGTATGGACTAATATCTCCTATTCTAGTGTAGAGGAGTGTTTATTGAGGTTGTGTATGGACTGATATCTCCTATTCTAGTGTATGGAGTGTTTATTGAGGTTGTGTATGGACTAATATCTCCTATTCTAGTGTAGAGGAGTGTTTATTGAGGTTGTGTATGGACTAATATCTCCTATTCTAGTGTAGAGGAGTGTTTATTTAGGTTGTGTATGGACTAATATCTCCTATTCTAGTGTAGAGGAGTGTTTATTGAGGTCATTTATGGACTAATATCTCCTATTCTAGTGTATAGGAGTGTTTATTGAGGGTGTTTATGGACTAATATCTCCTATTCTAGTGTAGAGGAGTGTTTACTGAGGTTGTGTATGGACTAATATCTCCTATTCTAGTGTATAGGAGTGTTTATTTAGGTTGTGTATGGACTAATATCTCCTATTCTAGTGTAGAGGAGTGTTTATTGAGGTTGTGTATGGACTAATATCTCCTATTCTAGTGTAGAGGAGTGTTTATTGAGGTTGTGTATGGACTAATATCTCCTATTCTAGTGTAGAGGAGTGTTTATTGAGGTTGTGTATGGACTGATATCTCCTATTCTAGTGTAGAGGAGTGTTTATTGAGGTTGTGTATGGACTAATTCACTAAACCAGAGCAACCAAGTCAAATATGTTGCTGTTTAACATACGTAACTATTTTTACTCGTTAGTTCTGGATCCTGGAGGAGCTGAAATGTGCACTGTTGGAGTCACAGGTTAAACTAAAGACCAATCATTTCCATAAGAACCACCTACCATCTGCCGGTCACCTCGTCCACCTTTGTCTTACTGCTGTTGGGGAATTCGTCCTCATTTTGCTTTTCCACTGTGTTGCTTATTCAGAGTAGAGAATGTTTTTTTTTGTTTTATTCTTCTCTTTAATAAACAGAAGACAGAGCAAATATAGCTATAAACATCTAGTCAATGCATAAAAAAAGGTGTTAAAACTTTAAATTGTTGGTAATATTTAAGAAAACGCTACTTTCACTCTAGGCCAGCTCAACTATTGGAAAATAAAACATCAAATGTGGCCCGTGCAAAAGTTACAGCACACTTTATGATTTATGTTTTTGTTTAGTACGTTAAAATGAATAAATAAATATTAACAGTGCACTAACATCTGCAGAGAAACGTCCCTATTTAAGAGGAAAATCATCAAAACATCGTTTCCCGGGTTGTTCCAACACCTGTATTGTCGCAGATACAGCCCCTAAAGTCACTACAACGGCCTTAATTTCTAGTTAAAGCTGTTTAAGTGTCTTTCTTAAATGCAAACGTCTGGCGGTGCATTGAACGCAGACAGCACAATGAGGAACAAAGGCAACAGACGGAGGAGAACCGTCCATCCGTCCGTTCTAAACAGAGTGTGTGTGTGTGTGTAGGTGGGAGGTGGGAGGTGGGGGGGGGGGGGGTAAATGAACTCACTTTCAGAGCAGATAAAAGTGGTATTGTGTGGTGCAGGGTGGTAATTGAGGGACGCAGACTGTGAGTGTAGCTGCGTGACCTCGTGGCCGGTTTGCGCTGTTGATCTAATTCACCCGAGCTAATGAGCTTGTACTGCCTGTGCTATACTGTGCGCATGTGTTCCTGTTTGGGTTCCTGGAGTTAAGATTGGGATTAGGCTTACAACATAATAATAATAATAATAATAATAATAATAATAATAATGTGGCAATGCTTTCTTTTACATATGGACCAGATAAGTGCTAGATATTTATTTTGGGTAAGATGTTCCAAGATGATCTAACTGGTGCTTGGCATAGTGTGGTGGGTAGCACTTCAGCCTAGACTGGGGTTCAATCCCCAACAGCAAGTACCCTGCCCTTGTACTTGGGCAAGACTCCTAACACTACCTTCACCTCCCCGTGTAAAAATGATCAGAATCAGAGCATCTGCTAAACTGCCGTACATTACAATTAAATTAAAATGCCTTCTAGGTTCTAGATATTGACTGAACAGGTGTGCACAGCTCTCCATAGTACTGTGTGGTTATTTTGGACAAAAAGTAGCAAGGAGTTAAATGTACAGAGGGCCTTATGTTCTAAGTATAGAGAGTCTTTTATTATCTACAGCTGTGGGCAACAGTTTGAACGCGTCCTGTTCAGGGAACCAAGGTAAATGTGACATTTTTACGCAATTTCTATTGATTTACTTGTGCCACCAATTTTAGAAGTTTAATATTTCCCTGATGTCTTCATTTCAGCAACTAAACAGCAACCGTGCGTTCACATGAAGTGGGTTCCCTGTCGAAGACGTGCCAGCTTATTTACACAATCAAGAAAACATGCTGACCTGACCGGGGGGGGGGGGGCAAAACTTTTGCATGCGACTGTAAAAACTGAACTGAAACTGGCCTGTAAACGAAAGTGAGGACTCTCACCGTGGTTTTCACTGTTTATCTTTAAAAAAACAAAGAGCTTATCGGACATTTGGAGGTGCTTCCGATTTACTTTCCTGCTTAAATGTGCGAGATTATTGAGAAACGTCGGTGACGCTTTACTGAAGAGATCGGTGTTCGTTAGGACTACATAAGGCTACAACAACTGGCATAAACCGGCTTAAACGTTTATCAAGGCTTGTTCCAAAAGGCCTCATTTGTCAAAAAGGTTGCGCTTGCCTACGTTGATGTGAAGCAGGTGACCGTTTCTGACATTATGTTGTGTTATGACAACATTTTGTAGCTTAGTTTATGTCACAGTGACACACACTGTCGATGGAACTTGATACGTCAGGCTGCTTGAACAAAACCGTGCAAGTCGCATTTCAAGTTGCAATTCTAAGTTTTAAAGCGTCACCTCAACTGCATTATGTAACTGCGATAAAACATTGTTATAATGTGGCATTTCACCCAAGAAAGTGTCATGACAACCCAAAGCCTGACAGATGTTATGTGAACTCAGTGGTGAACTGTAACTGTTAGAGTTACACCTCCAGTTCTGGGCACAGATATCAAAAGCGGCGCCAATACGAGAGGAAAAAACCCACCTCGATGGCAATGCTAGCTTCCGGTCCCTATGGGATCCTAGTACCTTGTTGGCGCTAAGCTAATGGACATTATTTTCCAGCAGTTCTAGGTTAGACACAGGCATTTGAAGCTTTCAAAAGATGTTCCACGTTTTACTTGTGACGTACTCAGAACATGTTTTTCAGCTTCACAGTGACTTTGAGCTCTGGTTTAGAGCAGCCAGTGCTGTTTTCCACTTCTGACAAATTACTGATGCCATCTCTTGAATTCCTTAAAAGAAGGCCTAGAGTGGCGTTTGTTTCCACAAAATTAGCTCCACTCACCGTAAATCAAGGTGTGATCGGTTGACTGCACTGTCACTTTCCAATTATGCTGACAGTTAGGCCTTCTCTTCTGCTCCTGAAGTCCTAACCAACAGCACCATTGCTCTAGCTACCTAGATTCCACGGAGAAAACCACACAGTGAATTCCCGATTGGCCGACTTTCTGCTGGGTGTTTCAAAACTTTTTCCATCCAGAACTTAACAGCGAAACAAGATGTTTTAATGTTCCCCACTGTTTGAATTTGCGAGAGGGATTTTCCACCCGCAGCTCAGAGGCTTCTTGGGCTGGTCATTCGAGCGACACTACATAACCACTTGATTCAGCCTGGACCGGCTGCTTTAGTGACGCTCAGAGCGGCCTAGACTGGACGCTCCAGTGACAGTGTATTGCAGCTGTGATGCGGCCTTGACTGGACGTCTGATATAGGCTACGTTGCAGCTACAGGCTGCCTGGACTGGTGGTGTTCAGCTGCATGAAAATGCTACACCCTTCACGGCTGAGGACCTTTTCAGCCTATGAGGCTTGCTGGTCTGGCCAACTGTGAACTCTAGTGTAGTCAGTGGCCCCCCCAGGCAGAGTGACACTGTCCCCATGGTTAACGACTCTTTCTAAACTAGCTACGTGACTCTATACCATGGTCTTTGGAATCCCCCCACCAGTCGTGGGAACCGTGTGCGAATGTGTACGTGATATTTACTTTAGATTTCGTTTTTTTTGTTATTTTTGTAAAGCATCATAAAGGAGCCTTGAGCCTGGGAGAGGCGCTTTATAAATAAAAGAGATGAGGCATATAATTTGTATTTCGCAGAAATCTTTAGGTCTTCTCTGAAGACCTAGAAGGCCTTGAAGTTTCCCCTCTGTATGAACCTGACATCAAAGTTGACCAAAGCCACCTTTATGACAGATGACGCCTATCGGTATAAAGCTTTATAAGTGTTGTGAGCTCATGAACACCAACCTCAGTGAATTGTTACCTAATGTTGTTTGTTACTTGTTGTCTGCAGTTTAACAGCGAGAAGGTGACTCTGAACTGACCATCGTGGTCGTCAAATTATATTGGAGTATGTACCTCTGGTTAATACCTAGAAAGTAGGGCTCTATAAAAGAAAACAGAACCCTTTTTTATATCGCGTCTTTCATCAAGCAAATGATAGACCAGACACAGCGCAACACACAATAACACACCACCACCACGTCAGTGTTACTGCAGTGCTGAGAATGATCCACCACCCAAACAGTACCTGCTCTGTGGGGGTCCGTGGGGGTCCATGGCTGGCCCACTCCAGGTAAGGTGGGAGGACCTGCCCCAGGTGGGGGAGTTTGAGTATCTTGGGGTCTTGTTCACGAGTGTCGGGAAGAGGGATGGTGAGATTGGCCGCCGGCTGGGACAGGCGGCAGCAGTAATGCGGTCACTGTACCAGACTGTAGTGGTGAAGAGGGAGTTGAGCCATAAGGCGAAGCTCTCTGTTTACCGGTCAGTCTACATCCCAACCCTCATCTGTGGTCATGAGCTGTGGGTAATGACTGAAAGAATGAGATCGCGAATACAAGCAGCAGAAATGAGCCTCTTCGCTGGGTGGCGTCTACACTCTATTTGAGAGGGTGAGGAGCTCGGCCATCCTGGAGGAGCTCAGAGTAGAGCCACTACTCCTCCGCATTGAGAAGAGCCAGCTGAGGTCGTTCAGGCATCTGATCCAGATGTCCCCTGGACGCCTGGGGTCATCTTAGGACCTTCTGGAGGTATTATATCTCCAAGTTGGCCTGGGAGATATACAGGATTGTCTGAGATTCTCTGCTCTCTCAACTGCTACCGTGACCCCATCTAGACTAAGCAGTTAATGGCAACGATGATGATGATGATGATGATGATGATGATGATGATATATCAGTGGGGTTTTCATCTTCTGCTATGGCAAAACAACAGGCTGTGATTGGTTGTTTTCTATGTCAAACAGACTTTTCCTAACAAAATAGGCGGTTTTTGGCCGTGTCATGCATCAGACTCTCCTCTGATTGGCTAGGACCAGGGGTGATGAGTACAATGCGAAATGTTAGTATACCCTTCTATAACCTAATAAAAAAACCTCGTATCCTCAAAACTTTTATAAATAACTTTACAGGAGAAGGAAAAAGCACACTTCACTTTTAATGGAAGTCAATGGAACCAGACTTTTTCCGAGTCATTTTCTATTGTTACACACAATACAAAGGACAACATTCGTGACTGAAATTCTAATGTGATATTGTGATTTTTACTAGCAGTAACGTGATCGTGTCGGAGATAAATGGTATTTAAAAAAGTGGCCCAGCCTTGAACAGCTCAGTGTAAACCATATATAGAGAATATAGTTATTACACATAGGCACTTCTATATTTATCTGACCCATAGTTATACTATATGTACATATTATATATCCAGTGGACGCATGTATGTCCTGTGGCCTGACCCGCTGTGTTTGACACCACGTTGTGTCGAACTGTAGAGGCCTGAACTTTATTAAACGGTAAGTTTGGAACAGTTTGCAGGGGCAATGTGGTTTTAACACTTGACGTAAATATATCTGCGTTTGAAGGGTTTTTCTCTAAACGGTCACTTCCAGCACGGCCAAAGACACACGAGCTTACTGACACCCTGCACACGCACAGTTATACTCCACCCATCCTCAGGGAATGAACGAGTGCACTTAAACACGCACTTCCCTTTTTCTGCAGAGCACGGTTTGACACCTCCAAACCCAGCCTTATATCAAATTACACAAGAGCCTCACATAACCACGGCTACTGCTCTGACCGCTGCTGCTATAGCTGTCTACATGCCAAATGGCCATGCTCAGGCGGAACCTTGATATTTCTGTGCAGAGCAACGCTGGGCCTCTTTCACTGACCACTCTTAAGAGGAAAACCTGTATCCTAAATAACTGAGTGGACTTGAAGGAGCTGTCGCTGCTCTGTAAAGGTCTTAATGGTGCAGGAGCAGCATGTTTATCTGTTCTGCTGCAGCGATTTGAGAGGAGCAGGACTCTCAGATCATTAGGAACTGGCCAGTTGGTCCTGCCTAACATGGAGAAGCAGACTTTAGATACTGTACTGCTTTGGGGGCCATTTCTGTTCCATATAATAGAGTTCTATAGTGGTCCCGTGTAGGGAATAGTGATTAAAGGCCATTTCTGTTCCTTATAATAGAGTTCTATAGTGGCCCCGTGTAGGGAATAGTGATTAGAGGCCATTTCTGTTCCATATAATAGAGTTCTATAGTGGTCCCGTGTAGGGAATAGTGATTAAAGGCCATTTCTGTTCCTTATAATAGAGTTCTATAGTGGCCCCGTGTAGGGAATAGTGATTAGAGGCCATTTCTGTTCCATATAATAGAGTTCTGTAGTGGTCCCGTGTAGGGAATAGTGATTAGGGGCCATTTCTGTTCCTTATAATAGAGTTCTACAGTGGTCCCGTGTAGGGAATAGTGATTAGAGGCCATTTCTGTTCCTTATAATAGAGTTCTACAGTGGTCCCGTGTAGGGAATAGTGATTAGGGGCCATTTCTGTTCCTTATAATAGAGTTCTGTAGTGGTCCCGTGTAGGGAATAGTGATTAGGGGCCATTTCTGTTCCTTATAATAGAGTTCTACAGTGGTCCCGTGTAGGGAATAGTGATTAGGGGCCATTTCTGTTCCTTATCATAGAGTTCTATAGTGGTCCCGTGTAGGGAATAGTGATTAGGGGCCATTTCTGTTCCTTATAATAGAGTTCTATAGTGGTCCCGTGTAGGGAATAGTGATTAAAGGCCATTTCTGTTCCTTATAATAGAGTTCTATAGTGGCCCCGTGTAGGGAATAGTGATTAGGGGCCATTTCTGTTCCTTATAATAGAGTTCTATAGTGGTCCCGTGTAGGGAATAGTGATTAGGGGCCATTTCTGTTCCTTATAATAGAGTTCTATAGTGGTCCCGTGTAGGGAATAGTGATTAGGGGCCATTTCTGTTCCTTATAATAGAGTTCTATAGTGGTCCCGTGTAGGGAATAGTGATTAGAGGCCATTTCTGTTCCTTATAATAGAGTTCTATAGTGGTCCCGTGTAGGGAATAGTGATTAGGGGCCATTTCTGTTCCTTATAATAGAGTTCTATATTGGTCCCGTTTAGGGAATAGTGATTAAAGGCCATTTCTGTTCCTTATAATAGAGTTCTATAGTGGTCCCGTTTAGGGAATAGTGATTAGGGGCCATTTCTGTTCCTTATAATAGAGTTCTATAGTGGTCCCGTGTAGGGAATAGTGATTAGGGGCCATTTCTGTTCCTTATAATAGAGTTCTATAGTGGTCCCGTGTAGGGAATAGTGATTAGAGGCCATTTCTGTTCCTTATAATAGAGTTCTATAGTGGTCCCGTGTAGGGAATAGTGATTAGGGGCCATTTCTGTTCCTTATAATAGAGTTCTATAGTGGTCCCGTGTAGGGAATAGTGATTAGAGGCCATTTCTGTTCCTTATAATAGAGTTCTATAGTGGTCCCGTGTAGGGAATAGTGATTAAAGGCCATTTCTGTTCATTATAATAGAGTTCTATAGTGGTCCCGTGTAGGGAATAGTGATTAGGGGCCATTTCTGTTCCTTATAATAGAGTTCTATAGTGGTCCCGTGTAGGGAATAGTGATTAAAGGCCATTTCTGTTCATTATAATAGAGTTCTATAGTGGTCCCGTGTAGGGAATAGTGATTAGGGGCCATTTCTGTTCATTATAATAGAGTTCTATAGTGGTCCCGTGTAGGGAATAGTGATTCTAACGCTGAACCAGTGGTGCAGGGCAGTGTTTCTGGCTAAGTGCTAAACCTTAGACCCCCTAACATCAACTTTCTAACAGGTCTTTCAATGTGTGTCAATGGATCAGGACATCAGCTCAAAATCACCCCCTCAGTGTTTCACCCATGACTATAATTACTACTTCTAACACCAGCCACCAGAAGGAGGACATCCGTTTACACACACTCACCCCGCTGGGCCTCTTTCCTCTGTGTGTGTGTGTGTGTGTGTGTGTGTGTGTGTGTGTGTGCAGTGTGTTCAGTAACTCCTCAATAAAGAATGGAGTTTATATAGTCAGCATTCATTCAGTTTATTGATATATGCATTGCAATACAGAGAGAGAGAGAGAGAGAGACAGAGAGAGATAATGAGAGAGAGAAAAGAGACACAGCAGCTGAAAGAGAGAAAGAGAATAAAAGGAAAGAGAGTGAAAGTGCAAAGACTTCTTTAGTTTAGTAAACGATAGAGAGAGAGAGAGAAAAGATGTGCATACAGAAAGAAAGTGTAAGCAACAGAGCGAAAGACAATGGGCGCACAGAGAGCAAGAAAGAGAGAGAGAGAGAAAAGCAAAGACGGACAGAAAGAGAAAGCGCTGTTGCGTGTGTGTGGGTTGAGAGAGATTTGGTGGTTTGATAACTGATGGGTGCTTCACCTGCTCGCACAGGCACACATCAAACGCAGAAACTCCCCCAGCGCCCACTCGCCCACCCTCTGCTCCCTCCCGCTCTCTCTCTCTCTCTCTCTCTCTCTCTCTCTCTCTCTGTGTTGTGGATGTCCCCCGAGCGGGTCAGAGGCCCTTGACATTTCGCCTCGTGTCCGACGCCCACGGCGCCTCTTTCCTTATTCAGGCTTCGCGATCAGCTCTAATGCTCTAATGCTAAAGGTCAAATCCTCTGTAAGGTCCACAGCTGTGACCTCTCCACTTTAGAGTGCACTGACCTGGGGCTCCGCCCATTTTTAGGCGCCCTAGAACCGTAGCAGACTTTTTTTCCCATAATGCACTATTCTATGTTATTCTGTAGTGAATAGTGATTAGGGAGCCAATTCTGTTCACTATAATAGTGCTCTATATTGGTACAATGTATGGAATAGTGATTAGGGGCCATTTCTGTTCCCTATAATAGTGCTCTATAGTGATACAATGTAGGGAATAGTGATTAGGGGCCATTTCTGTTCCCTATAATAGTGCTCTATAGTGGTACAATGTAGGGAATAGTGATTAGGAAGGCCAGTTCTGTTCCCTATAATAGTGCTCTATAGTGGTACAATGTATGGAATAGTGATTAGAAGGCCATTTCTGTTCCCTATAATAGTGTTCTATAGTGATACAATGTAGGGAATAGTGATTAGGAGGCCAGTTCTGTTCCCTGTAATAGGGTTCTGTAGTGGTACAATATAGGGAGTAGTGATTAGGAAGGCCAGTTCTGTTCCCTATAATAGTGCTCTATAGTGGTACAATGTATGGAATAGTGATTAGAAGGCCAGTTCTGTTCCCTATAATAGTGTTCTATAGTGGTACAATGTAGGGAATAGTGATTAGGAAGGCCAGTTCTGTTCCCTATAATAGTGCTCTATAGTGGTACAATGTATGGAATAGTGATTAGAAGGCCATTTCTGTTCCCTATAATAGTGTTCTATAGTGATACAATGTAGGGAATAGTGATTAGGAAGGCCAGTTCTGTTCCCTATAATAGTGCTCTATAGTGGTACAATGTATGGAATAGTGATTAGAAGGCCACTTCTGTTCCCTATAATAGTGTTCTATAGTGGTACAATGTAGGGAATAGTGATTAGGAAGGCCAGTTCTGTTCCCTATAATAGTGCTCCATAGTGGTACAATGTATGGAATAGTGATTAGGAGGCCATTTCTGTTCCCTATAATAGTGCTCTATAGTGGTACAAGGTTGGGAATCGTGATTAGGGGGCCATTTCTGTTCCCTACAATAGTGCTCTATAGTGGTACAATGTAGGGAATATTGATAGGAAGGCCAGTTCTGTTCCCTATAATAGTGCTCTATAGTGGTACAATGAAGGGAATAGTGATTAGGAGGCCAGTTCTGTTCCCTATAATAGTGCTCTATAGTGGTACAATGTAGGGAATAGTGATTAGAAGGCCAGTTCTGTTCCTTATAATAGTGCTCTATAGTGGTACAATGTAGGGAATAGTGATTAGGAGGCCATTTCTGTTCCTTATAATAGTGCTCTATAGTGGTACAACGTAGGGAATAGTGATTAGGAGGCCAGTTCTGTTCCCTATAATAGTGCTCTACAGTGGTACAATGTAGGTAATAGTGATTAGGGGCCATTTCTGTTCCCTATAATAGTGCTCTATAGTGGTACACCGTAGTGAATAGTGATTAGGGGCCATTTCTGTTCCCTATAATAGTGCTCTATAGTGGTACAATGTAGGGAATCGTGATTAGGGGCTATTTCTGTTCCCTATAATAGTGCTCTATAGTGGTACAACGTAGGGAATAGTGATTAGGGGCCATTTCTGTTCCCTATAATAGTGTTCTATAGTGGTACAATGTAGGGAATAGTGATTAGGAAGGCCAGTTCTGTTCCCTATAATAGTGCTCTATAGTGGTACAATGTATGGAATAGTGATTAGAAGGCCAATTCTGTTCCCTATAATAGTGTTCTATAGTGGTACAATGTAGGGAATAGTGATTAGGAGGCCAGTTCTGTTCCCTATAATAGTGCTCTATAGTGGTACAATGTAGGGAATCGTGATTAGGAGGCCATTTCTGTTCCCTATAATAGTGCTCTATAGTGGTACAATGTAGGGAATAGTGATTAGAAGGCCAGTTCTGTTCCCTATAATAGTGTTCTATAGTGGTACAATGTATGGAATAGTGATTAGGAGGCCATTTCTGTTCCCTATAATAGTGCTCTATAGTGGTACAATGTAGGGAATAGTGATTAGAAGGCCAGTTCTGTTCCCTATACTATTGTTCTATAGTGGTACAATGTAGGGAATAGTGATTAGAAGGCCAGTTCTGTTCCCTTTGATAGTGCTCTATAGTGGTACAATGTAGGGAATCGTGATTAGGGGGCCATTTCTGTTCCCTATAATAGTGCTCTATAGTGGTACAATGTATGGAATAGTGATTAGGAGGCCAGTTCTGTTCCCTATAATAGTGCTCTATAGTGGTACAACGTACGGAATAGTGATTAAGGGCCATTTCTGTTCCCTATAATAGTGCTCTATAGTGGTACAATGTAGGGAATAGTGATTAGGGGCCATTTCTGTTCCCTATAATAGTGCTCTATAGTGGTACAATGTATGGAATAGTGATTAGGACGCCATTTTTGTTCCCTATAATAGTGTTCTATAGTAGTACAATGTAGGGAATAGTGATTAGAAGGCCCGTTCTGTTCCTTATAATAGTGCTCTATAGTGGTACAATGTAGGGAGTAGTGATTAGGAGGCCAGTTCTGTTCCCTATAATAGTGCTCTATAGTGGTACAATGTATGGAATAGTGATTAGAAGGCCAGTTCTGTTCCCTATAATAGCGCTCTATAGTGGTACAATGTATGGAATAGTGATTAGAAGGCCAGTTCTGTTCCCTATAATAGTGTTCTATAGTGATACAATGTAGGGAATAGTGATAGGAAGGCCAGTTCTGTTCCCTATAATAGTGCTCTATAGTGGTACAATGTATGGAATAGTGATTAGAAGGCCAGTTCTGTTCCCTTTAATAGTGTTCTATAGTGTACTATGTAGGGAATAGTGATTAGGAGGCCAGTTCTGTTCCCTATAATAGTGCTCTATAGTGGTACAATGTAGGGAATCGTGATTAGGGGGCCATTTCTGTTCCTTGTAATAGTGCTCTATAGTGGTACAATGTAGGGAGTAGTGATTAGGGGGCCATTTCTGTTCCCTATAATAGTGCTCTATAGTGGTACAATGTAGGGAGTAGTGATTAGGGGGCCATTTCTGTTCCCTATAATAGTGCTCTATAGTGGTACAATGTATGGAATAGTGATTAGGAGGCCATTTCTGTTCCCTATAATAGTGCTCTATAGTGGTACAATGTATGGAATAGTGATTAGGAGGCCATTTCTGTTCCCTATAATAGTGTTCTATAGTGGTACAATGTAGGGAATAGTGATTAGGAGGCCAGTTCTGTTCCCTGTAATAGGGTTCTGTAGTGGTACAATATAGGGAATAGTGATTAGGAGGCTGGTTCTGTTCCCTATAATTGTGTTTCATCATGTTTATACTGCAGGGAACAGTGATTAGGAGAGCATTTTGGTTGTAAATGGCTAAACTATCCCTTTAAAGATGTTTACCGTTGCTGTAGTGAATGAAGCGTTTGGCTGACTGCACTGCTGTGTGTGAGAGTGTGTGTGTTCTGGTGGTACAGTGGGCATGCTCTCTGGGGCAGATGGGCCCGTCTTGCACTGGACCCTGGCTGTGGGCCGTGTTCTGTTGCCCCCCTGTGGCGCTGGGCTGTGTTCTGTTACCCCCCGGGGAGTGGGGCTCTGTCCCAAACCTGACTCTACCACCCCCCACCGAGGGCCTGGCTCCCTGCCCCCCCTCTAAGGGGCTTACACACACACCCGGGTGCTCAGTGGGTGAGGGACACGGACAGCAGGAGAACAAAACCAGCTCAGGACCCCGGGACACGATTAAAGCGATAGTTTGGCCAAAAATTTGATTTACGTATTGGTTAAGACTTCAGAAGCTGAACTGAAAGTCTTGAACGTTAGAGTAACTACAAGCCGACATATCTCTAGTACGATTTTCTTAATATAGTTGGATTGCTGTGCATTTAAACCCCATTGTTGATTGAATACGGTGCAAGGACAACATATCAAATGTTGAAGCTGAGAAATGTTATTGTTTTTTTGAAAAAAAAGAAGAATCTGGTTTGTATTTGATGCCAACAACACATTTCAAAAAAGTTGGGACAGGGGCTTGTTTGAAAAGACGTCATCTGGATGGCAGCATATGTTACCCCAAAGTCTCTATATATTATTCAGCATTAATGGTGCCTTCACACATTGGCAGGTTGTCCATATGCACCTGTGCACACCATACCATCAAAGATGCTGGCTTTTGAACTGTGTGCTGATAACAAGCTGACTGGTCTTTAGCTCTGAGGACACATTGTCCATGATTTCCAAAAAGACTTTCAAGTGTTGATTTGATGGACTTCCCCTCAGTCCATTTTAAATGAGCTTGGGCCCAGATAAGGTGGCAGCGTTTCTGGATCCTGTTTATATTTGGGTTCTTCTTTGTGTTTTAGAGTTTAACAGCGTTTGTGGATGCAGTGATGAACTGTGTTCACAGTCAGTGGTTTTCAGAAGTGTTTCTGAGCCCATGCAGTGATTTCCACTACAGGATCATGTCTGTTTTTAATGCAGTGCTGCCTGAGGGCCCAAAGATCACGGCCAGCAGATACTGGTGTTCAGCCTCGTCCCTCACAGACAGAGATTTCTCCAGTCTTTTAATGATATTATTTACTCTATATGATGAAAAGGAAAAGTCCTTTGCTATTTTACGTTGAGAAATCTTATTCTTGTTTTGTTGCTCTATTTGCCGATGCAGTCTTTCACATCTTTACTTCTGAAAGACCCAATACCCAATCATGTTACTGACCTGTTGCCAGTTATCCTATTTGGTTGTGAGATATTCTAGCAGGTTTTACTTTTTTCAGCATTACAGATTTCGCCGTTTTTTTGTGAGCCTTTTTCCCACTTTTGTGAAATGTGATGCTGGAATAAAATGGGTGTATATTTTTCAAAAAACAACACAATTTATAACTTTCGTCATGAAATACATTGTCTACTTTGGCAACAAAGTTGTGTTAGCAGCTGTCAAAAAAGCTAAGAGAAGAAATTATTTTACTTTACTAAAAAGGCAAAAGCTACAAGAAGACACTTCAGGGTCTTATGCAGAGACGCAGATGGAAACATTATACATCAGTATAAAACTCACGGTACAGCAGCACCTCTATGAAGGCATGAAAGAAGAGACAAAAATTTGCTAAGAGGAAACAAACATTCAAACAGAACAGCTAAGAAACAAAAACCATTTTACTGTCAAAGACTCGCGTTTGACCTGATGAAAGAAGGTACAAAAGGGGATCTTGATGAGAAGAACACTATGCAAGCAAGACCTTCATGCTCTGACACCTCGCTGCACTCCGCTCTTCACCAGAAGCACATAAAAAGCCAACCTGAGAATGCAAGAAGTAATTTAAACAGCCTGTGGAGTTCTGGGCGACGGTTTTATGGAGTGATGAAACTAAATTAGAACTGTTTGGGCCCACAGATCAGCGGTATGGCTGGTGTGAGAAAAGCAGGGCTTATGACAAAACCATCATGGAGGTGAGGCGGTCCCGAAGTGGGGCTGTTTTGCTGCTGCAGGAACCGAGAATCTTTACGTCTGTACGATTGCCATCGCGGATTCTTTGAAATTCAGGGCCATTTTGGAGAAGAATGTCCTTCCGGGCATAACTTGAAGCTTTGCGTTCCGTAGACGTCCCAACAAGACAATGATCCCAAACATACATCCAAGTCTACCAAAGCTCAGCTCAGGGAGCAGTCCTGGAATGTCCCGGAGTGGCCACTTCAGTAATCTGAAGAAAGCGTTTGCACATGAGCAGTGGCCAAACATTCCAAAATAGAGATGTGTAATTTGATGTGCTTCTACCTTTACTGGAGGTTAAAAAGTGTGAAGGATGCTCTACAAAACACTAATTTTATGGGGGCTGAAACATTTTGTACATCCAAACGTGGACATTTGTGGAGAGATTGATATTTATTTTGACCTCAAAATCTCTTGAAAGAAGGTTTTGGTTGATGCTCAGCCTTGCACTTTGACAGAGTTGAATGATGTTGAGAGAAACGGTGCATAATAATGTAATGATACGTAATAATAACAGTTTATTTGTAGAGAACTTTGCCTGTGGCAGCTCAGAGTGCTTTCCAGACTGGTAATAAAGCTTAACAGTAATACAATTATAAGAAATGATATGTATTCAGTAAAATGTGTTATTCTATTTTCAAATCTGAAAGACCTTAATCGCTGTTCAATGAAAAACAAGTTTCTCCAACAACTTTACAGGAGAGGGCAAAAACACTCTGACCTTTCAATGTAATTCAATGTAAAGAGATTTTGTTCCGAGTGACTTTCAAGCATTTCTATTGGTCCATTCGTCATGAAATGTCTGGACAATGTCAAGAACAGGCGGTGTGTTGGGATGATGTGGAAAAATAAGAATCTTCAAGTTTAAAATGTCTGGGTTTAATCTAGAGGCTTTTTTGGCACTTCGTGTCTAAACTGATGGCCTAGCTCAGATCACGGTTCACCACTGGTGGGTTCTGGAGTGTTGCTCGATTGAAAGGCTGAACATTTATCAAATCAAAGGGTTCTTTCTTTCTGGAGAAAGAGGCTGATTGAGGCTGGATTTCTCCGTTTTTTTCACTTAGTGCGCTATTGTCAGTCATAAAGTAGTGGCTTCTACGCCTAAATAGTCCCTGTGTGTTGAGCAGAAAGCCGAACTTATTGAAGAAAAAGCCGCGGTCGTCTAACATTTAGAGCGCTACGTGGCTGTAGAAGTTTCAAAGCTCCGCAAACAAGCAGTGGGTGTCAGTTCTGACTGCACCGCTGCAAAAAAATCAAACTTAAAATGGGCGCTGAGTTTGAGTGTGAAGCTCAGTTTGGTTTTCTTTTATTGTCTGTTTCTTTGTGTGTGTGTGTGTGTGTGTGTGTGTGTGTGTGTGTGCAGTCCCACCTTTGAACCAGCAGTTATTTTGAGCTCTGTGGTGAAAGAGTCTGAAGTGTCATTTTTCTGCATGAGAAGAAGCAGAGCAGCACACTGCGTTTCTGTAAATGTGTATTTCGGCCTGCCAGCGTGCTGCATGTGCTCTGAGGCCTACCGCATCTTCAGCTCTTTCAAGCACATTAACAAAGTTTTGTTTTTTATTTTACGGATGATATTTTACGGTTTCTGAGGACATCAGATCTAAAATAAAAGCTTCGATGAAGTAGGAGGCTCAGTCAACTGAGTTTAAAAGCTCCAGAGAACATGTGGCTCCTAACAACCACCTGGAAGACCTGGTGGACCCCCCAAAACTGCCAGATACACAGCACTGAAAGCTTTGATCTCTGAGAGAGAGAGGAGAAGATCAAGCTGCTTCAGATCTGAGAACATCTACAGGGGTTTCTGTCCATCCTTCCACTGTGAGAAGACCACTCAGCGCTGTGGGTCTGAAAGGACGTGTAGCTGATCAAGAAGAACCTCACTGAGAAAAGGAGACGGACACATCAAACTAAGAAGCTGGACGATGGACTGAGTGCCCCAGAGTCCAGACCCTCACCACTGAATGGGTCTCTTTCCTTACATACAGTATTTTTAACCACATCCTCAGTAAAAGGCAATCAAAGCCAGTATGTTAATGAGGTTATGCATATTAATGAACAGCGCTCATTGAAGGCCTGCTTGGGTGCCCAAACGCAAAACCTACACAGATAAAAAGATGGTTCTTCAAGGGTTCTTGTTTCTATAGAGAAGCAAGAGCAGGATTGCATGATTAAAGGGTTCTTTGCCTTGTGAAAAGGTTCTTCAGACTGAGAATGTGCTGTGGATGGTTCTATGTGGAACCTTTTTGAAAGCTGGCATAGTAATATTAGAAGGACCCTTTTCATTGCTTCATAGAACCCTTCTCAAAAAGCTTCTACCTAGAACACGATATACAGCACCTTCTCCACCTGAAGAGCCTTTCTCACCACAAACCATTAAAGCAAAGTGTTCTTGGTTCCATGAAGAATTGTTTTCTTTCCTGAAGAACCCGTGAAGAACCGTCACTTTTAGGTGTGTTCAGCAAACGTAGACTCTCAAAATGACAGCGCAGCTTAATGATGCCCAATCGACAACTGCATAACTTATGAACGTGGTCGGAAATATAAAGGTGGTGCCAAAACGTTGCGCCTCGGTGGTGAGCGGCGGACCAAATGGACTCAACATATAATCTTGTTGAATAAAATGATCCCAAACAGAAAGAATAAATCTAGTATTTCTCCTGTTGAGATGGTTGTAATCTTAATTTAAGATTATTTACCTTATTTCCAGACCTTTTTTACTGGTTTTAGGTCATTTTGTGAAGTAAAATGATCTCACTATGCTGACAGATAACCTAGCTTGTTCTAAGAAACGATCTGCCAGTATAGTGAGACGGTTTTACTTCACAAAATGACCTAAAACCAGTAATAAGCCACGTAATCTGATAATCAGTGTACAACCCTCTTGAACTGGGAAATGTTAGATATAGTGGCTAGAATTGAGACCACTTCACTTGACAGGACGGCGTTTGGTGCAGTGTATAAATACAGAAAGTAGGTTGGTTATGAATGCAGCTTTTAACACGGTATTTCTACACAGTGTTTTGCTACAAAGTCTCAAAAATTCTATTTGAAGAGTAAATAAAGGATTTAACTTTGATTAATTTTTTGTTCTCTCATTGGATGAGGGGGTGGGGGGTTGGGGGGGATCGAGGTAACTGTGTGTTAGGCCAAATCAAGCTTTCTCACTTCAGCAGCTCTGTTGTGGTCTTAGACCGTAATGGTATGGATTAAGCCAAAAGCCTGTAAACGTCATCAGGACTCTGGAGAGCGTGGATTCAGTCCCTCTGTGGTGTATATGATGATGTATATGCGGTGATGAAGCGATGGATAGCAGAGCTAAGTGAGGGATCAGTGAGGGATCAGTGAGGGACCAGTGAGGGATCAATGAGAGATCAGTAGGGGATCAGTGAGGGACCAGTGAGAGATCAGTGAGGGACCAGTGAGGGATCAGTGAAGGATCAGTGAGGGATCAGTGAGGGATCAGTGAGGGATCAGTGAGGGACCAGTGAGGGACCAGTGAG
>NC_051221.1:2982612-2990112 GCF_015220715.1 Pygocentrus nattereri
ATAGATACAGATATAGATACAGATATAGATATAGATACAGATATATAGATATAGATACAGATATAGATACCGATACAGATACAGATATAGATACAGATATAAATACAGATATAGATACAGATACAGATACAGATATAGATATAGATACAGGTATAGATATAGATATAGATACAGATACAGATATAGATACAGATACAGATACAGGTACAGATACAGATATAGATACAGATATAGATACAGATATAGATACAGATATAGATATAGATCTAGATACAGATATAGATATAGATATAGATAGATACAGATATAGATACAGATATAGATATAGATACAGATATAGATATAGATATAGATACAGATATAGATACAGATATAGATACAGATACAGATATATAGATCTAGATACAGATATAGATACCGATACAGATATAGATCTAGATACAGATATAGATACAGATATAGATAGATACAGATATAGATACAGATATAGATATAGATACAGATATAGATAGATACAGATATAGATCTAGATACAGATATAGATAGATACAGATATAGATACAGATATAGATATAGATACAGATATAGATATAGATACAGATATATAGATCTAGATACAGATATAGATACCGATACAGATACAGATATAGATACAGATATAGATATAGATACAGATATAGATACAGATATAGATATAGATATAGATACCGATACAGATATAGATACAGCTATAGATATAGATATAGATACAGATACAGATATAGATATAGATATAGATACAGATATAGATACAGATATAGATATAGATATAGATATAGATATAGATATAGATACCGATACCGATACAGATACAGATACAGATACAGATATAAATATAGATACAGATATAGATATAGATATAGATACAGATATAGATACCGATACAGATACAGATATAGAGATATAGATATAGATATAGATATAGATACCGATACAGATACAGATACAGATACAGATATAGATATAGATACAGATATAGATATAGATCTAGATACAGATATAGATACAGATATAGATACAGATATAGATACAGATATAGATATAGATATAGATACAGATATAGATACAGATATAGATATAGATATAGATACAGATATAGATATAGATACAGATATAGATATAGATATAGATATAGATATAGATACAGATATAGATATAGATATCGCTGTTGTCTGAACAAAATCTCCAAAATTGTAACTTTACAGGAGAAGGAAAATTAATTTTGTAACAGGAACTCAAATCACCAACCAGAATCTCTGAGGAACGTTTCCAGCACCTTGTTGAAAATCTGCCACAAAGAGTTAAGGCAGTTCTGAAGACAAAAGGGGGTCCAACCTTTTACTAGCAAGGTGTACATTATAAAGTGTGAGTGTATATCCCAATGCTGCCAGATCAAAACCTCATATCTCCAATATGATAGCTTTGCAGGAGAAGGTAAACATACTTTACCTTTAATGTAAGTCAATGGAACCAGAATTTTTTACAAGTCTTTTTTGGGCCGTTTCATTTGGTCCATTCACGAAACTTACATACAAACAAACACACTGACAAATATAGAGATATGAGGATGGTCCTACAGCAGTATATACTGTATAATTGTTGGTAATAATAATATGTTGAATATGCATTCTATAGAATACTGTACAGAGACCTTGAATCATTTATTTCCTATAAAAATTGCCATAAACTATCTTGGCAAAAAGCAAAAATCATATATTTCATGGGAAATTACCCATAAGTCTCTCAAAATCTGCAGACACACCTCCAAAGTTCAGTCTGAGAAGCTGGTTGATTTTCTGAACTAATCAAACCCATTCAGTGGTGCTGAGGTCTGGACTCTGGGGCAGTCAGTCCATCGTCCAGCTTCTTTGTTTGATGTGTCCGTCTCCTTTTCTCAGTGAGGTTCTTCTTGATCCGCTACACGTCCTTTCAGACCCACAGCGCTGAGTGGTCTTCTCACAGTGGAAGGATGGACAGAAACCCCTGTGGATGTTTTCAGATCTGAAGCAGCTTGATCTTCTCCTCTCTCTCAGAGATCAAAGCTTTCAGCGCTGTTTACCTGATGGGGGGGCAGTTTTGGGGTCTACCAGCTCTTCCAGGTGGTTGTTAGGTGGTTTTCTCTGTAACTTTTAAGCACTTTTTTTGAAGTCCAATTTTGGGGAACTCCTGTTTTTTCACTTATTTTTGGACCTCTGAAGATGCCTTGTGGTATCTGACATCAAGATGTTAGCAGCAGGACCTTTAAGTTGATGGGACTTCTTGTTCCAGCACATCTCACAGATTCTTGATCAGATTGGGGAATTTGAAGCCACCTTGAACTCTTTGTCATGTTCCTCAGAGCATTCCTGGACAGTGTGTGCACTGTGGTAGGGTGATGTTACAGGTACACTGTCCTGCTGAAAGAAGCCACTGTGACCATAAAGGGGTCCACAACGATGTTTAGGTAGGTGGCACATTTCAATTTGATTTCCAGGTCAATGTCTGGATCCTGGTTTTCCCAGCAGATCACCCTGAGCATGAGGTTAAAGGAAATGGGACTCACTGGACCAGGTGACCTTCTTCCATTGCTCCAAGGTGCAGCTCTGACGCCCATTATAGGCACTTTCGTAAGTAGACAAGTGTCTGCAGCTGCAAAGCCAAGATGGGACACAAACAGTTGTTCCGTAACCATCACTGTTCAGATGATTCTGATCAAATAGGGTAGCCTTCATTACCCTCACACATCAATGAGCCTTGGGTACCCAACTCCCTGTCGCTGGTTCCTGGTTTGTCCCTCCTTGTCCACTGTTGGTAGATGTTCACCTCTGCTTACCGGGAGCACCACACAAGCCTTGATATTTCAGATACACTCTGACTCAGTTGCCTGGTCATAAGGATTTGGGCCTTGTGATAGTCGCTCAGGTCTTCACGCCTGACCGTTTCACCAACATCCAACACATTGTCGACCTCATCCACATGTTTGCTTAACATCTACTATCCCAGACCACTTTATTTGGATGATCCACTGTAGATTCTTTGTAAATGTTCAGTGTATCTTTAAGTAACATTCAACTAAATATCATTGAACAACTACTGAATTCAACTGTACTTCAATTAAACCTCACCCTCACCTTAACCTCAAGGCAAAACCTACATCTACTCTTAACCCTAAACCTAAACATACTGTTATTGATAATCAACTGATTATCACCTAAAAAATTGTTAATGATTTAAGTTAATAGGAGCAGTCGTGGGCTGGAGGTTAGGGAGCTGGCCCTGTGACCGGAAGGTTGTCGGTTTGATCCCCAGAGCCGACAGTCCATGACTGAGGTGTCCTTGAGCAAGACGCCTAACCCCCAACTGCTCCCCGGGTGCCGTGGATAGGGCTGCCCACCGCTCCAGGCAAGTGTGCTTACTGCCCCCTAGTGTGTGTGTCTATTCACTAGTGTGTATGTGGTGTTTCATTGCACGGCTGGGTTAAATGGGGAGGTGAAATTTCCCTCGGGACTAATAACTTATTATTATCATCCAGTAGCTGTAGAGCATCTGTAATGGACCATCCAAATAAAGTGTGACTATTTTTTGAAGAGCAGGAAAATCCTTGTCAGTGAAAACGTTGACGTTATTCTAGTTTGGCCAATTGTGTTGGTCATGAAATTGTCACACAATTTGAAGGACTGATTTTCAAATACTGTTTAAAATAACACATCGTTCAACTGTAGCGCTACACAACAGGCATGTCAAAGTGGGGACCTTCCAGGCCAAAGCGCTGTGACCAGTGTTTACCCTCATCTAAGGCTCTGGATTCAGCTCATGAAGGCCTTGATAATTCGCTGATGAGATGAATCGGGTGTGTTTTGTGTTGAAGTCTGCAGTGTTCTGGCCTGCGAGGACTGAAGCCTGACGCACGTGATACCTAGATACTGATATTTACCTATAATGTGGCCAGTATGTAATGAAATGGTTTCGTCGTGATGTTTAAAGCAGTTTACACAGTTATATTTCCGTTATATTATATCCAGGTATTGTCGGTAAAACCGATTTTTCTGTTTTTCCCACTAAATCAGGACATTTTTGTGCTGAAAATGTACAAAAACAAACACATGCGCACACACAGTGTCTCTCCTGCTGTCTCAGTAAACTCGGCCTCTAAAGAATTACATTAAAAGCTTTACCTCAGTCAGTCCTCCAGTGAATCTGTGTCATCATTAACACACCAGCGAAGGCTTTTAACCCAACACACACACACACACACACACACACACACACACACACACACACACACACACACCTGCGGACCTGTAGAGAGTGTCTAGCACCTGCTCTGATTACTGCTGTGGAAAGAGATTTGGCTCTGCCAATTAACCCCGCCCAAACTGACTGTCAATCAAATCCCAACTGGCCAATCACAGGCTTTCATTCCCTCTAAAGCCTTTTGTCTTGGGTGCATCTCTGTGGGCCAAAAATACAAACCAACCCACATTTATTAGGGTTTTTTGGACTTTGTCAGTTTATCACACTGTCAAAAACTCATATCTCCAACAAAGTAACTTCACCAGTGCAATGAAAACATTCTTACCTTTCAAAATGAGTGAATCCAGCACAGTTTTATTGACTAAGAGAGTCTGGATTAATTCTGTTTGTTCGTTCACCCTGAAATTTTGACACAGGATAAAAAGGCAGCTGCCCTTTTTCATTATTGTGCCATAAAAGTAAGTAAATAAATAAATACATTTTTATAAATGTTTTATGAGTGATTTTAGATTATTTCGCTCAAGTCATTATACAATTTGAAAACATTATAAAGGACAGACAAATGATTTTAAAAATAAATAAAAAGACACACCTACGCTATATTTCCAAGAGTATTCACTCCCCCATCCGAATCAGTGAATCCAGATGTTCCAGTCACTTCCATGGCCACAGGTGTATAAAGCCGAGCCCCTCGCCCTGCAGACTGCTTCTACAGACATTAGTGAAAGAATGGGTCGCTCTCAGGAGCTCAGTGAATTCCAGCGTGGTGCCGTGATCGGACGCCACCTGTGCAGCAAGTCCAGTCGTGAAATTTCCTCACTACTAAATATTCCACAGTCCACTGTTAGTGGGATTATAACAAAGTGGAAGCGATTGGGAACGACAGCAGCTCAGCCACGAAGTGGTCGGCCACGTAAAATGACAGAGCGGTCAGCGGATGCTGAGGGGCATAGAGCGCAGAGGTCACCGACTTTCTGCAGAGTCAATCACTACAGACCTCCAAACTTCATGTGGCCTTCAGATCAGCTCAAGAACAGCGTAGAGAGCTTCATGGAATGGGTTTCCATGGCCGAGCAGCTGCATCCAAGCCTTACATCACCAAGCGCAGTGCAAAGCGTGGAATGCAGTGGTGTAAAGCGCCGCCACTGGACTCTAGAGCAGTGGAGACGAGTTCTCTGGAGTGACCAATCACACTTCTCCGTCTGGAAATCTGATGGACGAGTCTGGGTTTGGCGGTTGCCAGGAGACGGTACTTGTCTGACTGCATTGTGCCGAGTGTAAAGTTTGGTGGAGGGGGGATCATGGTGTGGGGCTGTTTTTCAGGAGTTGGGCTCGGCCCCTTAGTTCCAATGAAAGGAACTCTTAAAGCTTCAGCACCAAGAGATTTTGGACAATTTCACGCTCCCAACTTTGTGGGAACAGTTTGGGGACGGCCCCTTCCTGCTCCAACATGACTGCACATGGATGAGCCAGTTTGGTGTGGAAGAACACTTTAAAAAAGGAAACACGGTAGGTTTACGATTTATTTATATTTTTAAATGAAACAATGCGTTATTTTAACAGTTGCACCTTCTTGAACCCCAATTTAGCAACATTGGTTTCTAAATCAATCATATAGAGCTCAAGCATCACAGAGGAGCTCGTCCCCGCAGTCATGTGTGAAAGGTGAGGTCATATTTTGAAGAATAAAACATTTTTCTGCTATTTTAACTACAATAATCCGTAGAGGACTATGAAATGAACGTTGTCGTCTCCAGGAGTTGAGTCCCTGGTGTTACCGCGTATCTTATTCTGTAATAAAAGTCACGCCGAAGACGTCACTCGACCTCCTTCGACCTGTTTTCTGAGGATCTATGAAGAAAAGCTCCTGGTGAGTCCACTGCGTCTCTCAGTTCTCAGAGATCTTCTCATTCAGCTCATGATCTCATATGAAGCTTTTAGCTGACGTCACTGTGAAAAAATAGAAACACAAATGGATTAAATTCCATATTTTAGAGGACATCTGCGATGGACTGGCGACCTGTCCAGGGTGTATCCTGCCTTTCGCCCGAAGACTGCTGGGATAGGCTCCAGCATCCCCCCGCGACCCTGAAGGAGAAGCGGTTTAGAAAATGGATGGATGGATGGATGGATGGATGGATGGATGGATGGATGGATGGATTTTAGTGGACGTTCCCTGATGGACAGCGTGTGGTTTGATGTTCTGTAAAATGCATCGATCATTAAAAACGTCTCTGGTGTTACCTTTATTATGAGGAACACCGATGACGGTCAGTCACACCAGAGACTCCTGTGGAGAGCTAGAAAAGTGGACGTTGCTGTAGAACGACCCAGAGTCTAATGTGCATATATTTTTTAATATATCACTGCTGTCAGAACAAAACCTCGTATCTCCAGAATGGGAACTTTACAGGAGAAGAAAAAAACCTATTTTACTTTTAATGTAAGTCATTTTGGGTTGTTTATTTTGGTCCATTCATCATGAAATACACACACAATGTAAAAGGCCTTTTCAGACTGCGTTAAAAACTGAAAAACCACTTTTTAAAAGGCACTTTTCTCTTTATTTTATCTTTGGTACATTTTATCTTTATTTACTATCATCTTCCAGTGTTTTTCCCAGCTGTCTCTGCTGGTCTCTCTTACCGTATCTTTATACCTGTCCATTATCAGCACATCTACTTCGCGTCTTTCTTCTACATTTGACTTATTCAGTTGTCGAGTGTGTGGTAACCCTTTGTAAAGTGGTGTTTAAGTGGTGGGTACAGTTTTAATCTACTGTGGTCTCACTCATTCTGTCCTAGAAGCACTGAAGGTTCTAGCAAGAAGATCATCCCACTGTCGTCTGTAGTCATTTTCACAAATCTCGGAGATGGAAACGGAGTAATGATCAGGAAATGCGCGAGTGTTTTCACTTATTCACACTTAGAAAATCTACAACATGTCGTTTGACCACGGGGTGCACAAACTTTTGCATACATGCGTGCATGTATGGTGTATGTGTAAGACTTGCCATATGGAGACGTTCTGGATCTTCTGCAGAGGAACATGGAGCTCAGACGTGAAGCTCAGCTGAGCTGTGAATCACACCTTCAGAGAGGTTTTCTCACTCTATAGCTCTCTCGCCCATCCTCTCTCTCTTCTCTACTCTTCCCTACTCTACTCTATTCGTCTCTTCTCTTCCCTACTCTAGTCTTCTCTACTCTACTCGTCTCTTCTCTACTCTTC